>NW_022097334.1:0-71760 GCF_006542625.1 Nomascus leucogenys
ATAGCCCACATAGAAGGAATGTTATTCCAGGAAGATGGAAAAGGATGAGAAGCTGCTTTAAAAAATAATGCAACACTCATCAAATGGATAGGAGAAACAAAACAAACCATAAAAACATGCTCTCAAACCCGAAGGTGGGAATGAGCACGTTCTGTAACCCAACAGGGGCTCATGTCTATTTCATTACAAACAGAATCTAAGGTGGCTATGAAGTAATGGCCTACACTTATCAGCGCCCAGGCACAATCCAAACACCTGTGGAAAATATACAGCCACCCCCGCCCCACAAACATATGGAAAATTTTGGATGGTAAATGTGACCTCAAACATTGTATTCTCAGAGCATAGGCACCAAAGTTAAATGAGGCTCAAAGGTACTCTGTGGTTCCACTGGCAGGCATTGTAAACAATACAGAAATACTCCCCTGGGGAAATAGGTGGACTATTTCAGCTCAGGATAACACATGGCCTCCCTGCTCCCTTTCAGATTGTGAAAACAGAAAAGGGGAATGGTTATGCCCTCAGTCCACTTAGAACACTAATTTTCCCCAAGCTTAGCCCCTAAGTGTCCACTCCCATAGGACATAACATTTGTTTATATGGGAAAGGGCATTTTTGTGGGAAAGGACAACAAAAAGAAAGTATAGAATCGTATGACTTCTCCTTTTAAGAACATTGTTTTCTCTCCCAAATACATACCAGTATATAGTGGCAATACAGTCGTGTGAAAAATAGATGTGTCTACTGTTAACAAATCCTGTAAACAATTTAGATAAGAACACCAGGCATTTCGTGCACTTGATTTATACCCTCATCCAGGATGTAATACCGATGGAGATCAGTTGGCCCGAAGAAAACCAAGCTGTACCCTTACTACCCTTGGGCACATGTTCTGAGGACCTCCTGAGGGCTGGTGTCACAGGCCATGGTTAGTTATATTTAGCTCAGAATAAATCTCTTCAATATATTGCAGCGTTTCACTGCTTTACTCAACAAGGTGCTGGGGATTAGGGTAGAAATACACCAATGTGAAGGACGACACCATTTCTCAACTCACAGAAATAAAGGAAGAGCAAACACCTGGAGAAGGGGGAGGGGAACGGGGAGAGGAGGGGGAAGGGAAGGGGAGGGGAGGAGTGGAGGAGGGAGGAGGAGGAGAAGGAAGAGGAGGAGGAGCAGCTGGCTGGAGCCTGGAGCTCCGGCCAGCCCCTGGGTGAGTCCTTGAGGTGGAAGAAGAGGGACTTGGTCCTGAGCCTGCCTCAGATCCACCCGCACCAGAACCCTAGAATCCCAGTTTCTGGATGCGACCCAGTCCCACCCAGGCCAGACACTCCTTTGACTCGGAGCTCGGGCCCTGCCTGGCCTCTGCTGCCACCTCTCATGACAGAGTCCGGGGCCCCCGCGCCGCCTCCGCATCAGCAGGGCTCTGGGAGGGCGGTGCCAAAGACGCCCAATGGGACTTCGCGTCCGAAGGGGGATCCCGACGCCCTAAGGGCTCAGAAAGTCGCCCGCCGCACTGGGGCGGCCATCTCCGGTCTGGCAGAGGAAGCGGCCTCTCCAGCGCCCAGACTCAAAACCTCCCCGAAGGCCCAGGCTGGTGAGGACGCCCTCGCTGGGCCTCTCATGTGGATGAAGGCTGCTTCCGCCCCAGCCGAGATGCAAACTCTGAGGAGAATCAAACCTGAAAAGGTGTTTGTCCTCCTTCCCCAGAGGGGAAAGGCAGCTCCTGAAACCTCAGTAGAAGAGAAGGGGGGACACCCTTCCCAGGCCAGCAAGGCCAGAGTAGGAGAAGCTGCACCCACCTCCAGGGGACATGTGAGGTTTTAGAGGCTCAAGCAAGTCAAGCAAACGCCCTGTACTCCCCCCGGGGTCATGAGCACTCCCCACCTAGTGGGGTTGGGCTCAGGGAGGCCAGGACATTATCCCGCATCTCCCCTGCCTCCAGGACCCAGGTTGACCAGGAAAACGTGGTGGTAGCTCCAGCTGGCCACGGACGCACAGGCTGGGACATGCAGGCCAACAAAGAGGTGCTGGGCCCTCAAGAGGACTGCTAGATTTCCTAGACACTCCAGAGACACAGGGACACCCAGGCAGGACAGGGAGAGCCTGGGAGCACCTGTGAGCAAGCGCAGGTGCCCATCCCAACACACAGAGATAAGCTGTGTTCAATCACTTGCTAAGCCCAACCAATCCCAGGGCCCAGAGGTGCAAACGGTGACCCCACTCAGGACTTGGAAGGAGGAGCACAGGAAAAGCCCCAAATTTGCCAAGAAAACTGTCAGAAACGTGGCAGTTATTTTATAAGTACATGAATAATAAACACAAACAATGGAAAACAAAACTAAACAAAGGCAAATGTGAATGGAAACGTGATGAGTGTGAGCAGGAGAGTGTCTCAGTTGGAAGCAAGCACAGCAGTCACCACTACTTCATTCAATCACGTCAAGATTTATTCAAAAGCATTGGCCTGGGGGAGTGTAGGGAACCTGGACTAAAACAAGGAATGGGGCACAGCTTGGAGAAAAAGGGGAGAGTCTCAGGGCAGAAATAGAGCACCGGCCTTAGGAATTATTTATTGTGGCATCAGACCAATGACTACAAGGACATCAGCATTCAAGGGTCAGTGTTAGCCCCGGGAGTGAGCAGCTGTCTTCAGATGAATTTTCAGGCCACGTCATGTTGGAAGCAGAACTCTCACATGGAGAAGTCAGGATTCGATTGAGTGTGGTTGGATGTATGTGGTCAAATAGGAAGAGAAAGCCTAAGGGACAGTGTGTGTGAAGTGAAATGTGAATGTTTTATTTGAACTCCCTGCGGTTCTCCCCCTCCTTGCAGCATCTGGGACCCTCCGCTGTTGAAGACAGTGGGTGATGATGGGAAACAGCAAAGGGGAAGCAAGCAGTCCTTGGAATTACTTTACCTCCACATTTTAGGGAATGCACTGACTAAGGACTTGGACAATCTCTGACCTATCAATGCAGGTGGTGGCTCTTGGGTTAAATCACTTCCTAAAGAGACATTTCCATGCACTGCTGGGAGGCCTATGGTGAACGCTGTGATAGATTTAGGGACCAAGACTTGGTGAAGGGGGCATAGGGCTGAGGGAGGAGGTGCACAGTAGCTCCATACCATGCAGGCTGAAACTGGAGTCGGCTGGTCTGGGGCGCCCCATGGGACTAGTTGTCGTTGGTAGGGGGCAGCTTTGGGGGAAGGCTGCCAGACAGCATGGAATGCACAATGCGGTTAGTAGAAGAAAAGGGCTGATCCCAACTACGTGCTTTGCTAGGGATATCATCAAGGGCTGGTGATATAGGGGTGCTGCCTCCCCTTCTTCTGCAGGTGAAAGAGGCACATTCTCTCCTTTCATGTCTGAGATGTCTCCATCTTGAGCATGGCACTCCAAGGTGAAGTCATCAACAGAAGGCATGATGTACTGGATATGCACAGGGGGCTGCAGGCCATGTTGTGACCTCAGGATATGCCGGGAACAATCACAAGGACTGTGTTCTCCATGGTCAGCTGCAGCGCTGTCTCTGGGGCCAAGATGAGGACGCCCTCTTCCAGGCTCAGCCTCACCTCTGTCCCTTGTTCCAGGACTATGATGAGCTCCTCAGTGCTGGATTACTGCTGCTCTCGTGAAAAGATGGCCGTCAGTATTCTCCAAAAAGGCTGCAAATGATGCTCATGTGGAGGGAGTTGCCAGGAGCTTCACCCTCTACAACTTTAAAATACACTCCCTCCCAGAATTGGCTCTCATGCCGACCCACCTAAATGTACATCCACTGGATGTCCCTTGAGCCTGAAGATTGTGCAGCACTGTCCAATCTTTGCCGTGCAAGGACATACGAACTTACCTGGGGAGGTTTCAGGGACTGGCATGAATTCAGGTGTGGAGCGCCTGGAATTGAGGGTGTTTTTGTAATCTTTGCCATGCAATGACATAATAACTTACCTGAGGAGGTTCCAGGGACTGGCCTGAATTCAGTGCGGAGCTCCTGGAATTGAGGGTGTTTTTGCACCTGCAGAGAGATCACAGTGAGGGAGGTTAAGGCTCTTCCAGCAAGAGTCTCTTGGATTTCAGAATATGACCTTCGGAAATCCACAGCCCACCACAGGCCAGCCTCAGGACACCAGCCCCCATTAATCAAGCAAATGCCCAAACTCAGAATTAATCATTTTATGATTAAAAATTATTTGACAACATAAAAAAGTTGGATGGTATTGGGGAGAAAAGATGACCAGTAAATACCAAAATTGAATTAAATGGAAATTCTGTGAGGCTGCACCATTACTGAGCGTGCCGTCACTAACAGGCCCTTGAGCTCAGGACATCATTCTCTCCTTAGAAATTGTATAAATTTGTTTGTAGATTCTTTCCATTTAGCTGATATCCTCATCAGTCTTATTAGGTGAAGTATAGACCCTGTTTCCCTTGGATGCTCTTAAAAATAAATCTAATTACAAGATGTGTTTTTCAGAACCTTCCGCTGTAGTAAGAAATCATTTAAATAAGAAAAACAGGATGATTCCTTTAATTCTGCTAACGTCTTAAAAGCGCCCATGGCGGACCTTAGTGTCTTTATTCAGAGGTCTGTCTGCTTTGTGGTTTTTGGTCTTTTCTGAGGAGAACAGCAGACACTTTGCTGAAGATCAGATGTAGTTTGTTTGTTTGTTTTTCAGACGGAGTCGTGCTCTGTTGCCCAGGCTGGAGTGAGGTGGCACAATCTGGCTCACTACAACCTCCGCCTCCTGGGTTCAAGTGATTCTCCTGTCTCAGCCTCTCGAGTAGCTGGAATTACAGGTCTGCACCACCATGCCTGGCTAATTTTTGTATTTTGGTTAGAGACGGGGTTCCACCATGTTGACCAGGCTGGTCTCAAACTCCTGACCTCAAGTGATCTGCCCATCTCAGCCTCACAAAATGTTGGGATTACCAGCGTGAGTCATGGTGCCCGGCCAGATGTAGTTTTAAAATTGGGTTACTTGGCCAGGCACGGTGGCTCATGCCTATAATCCCAGCACTTTGGGAGGCTGAGGCAGGCGGATCAGGAGGTCTGGAGTTTGAGACCAGCCTGACCAACATAGTGAAACCCCATCTCAACTAAAAATACAAAAAAATTAGCTGGGCATGGTGGCGGGCACCTGCAATCCCAGCTATTCCGGAGGCTGAGGCAGGAGAATACCTTGAACCCGGGAGGGGGAGGTTGCAGTGAGTGAAGATCACAACATTGCACACCAGCCTGGTGACAGTGCGAGACTCTGTTTAAAAAAAAAAAAAAAATTGGGTTACTTCTCTACATTCTCTCCGTTTGTAGGGATCAGGTTGAGATATTCAAGAAACAGCTTACACTGAGGGTTCTGGAGTATGCATATTTTATGGTCAAGAAAGAGGCCCCTCATTGTGAGTTGCTGTGTGTCAATTCTAGCTGAAAACCTAGCAGAAGAATAAAAATATGGGGGACTTGCCAAATATTCTACCTTTATACTCGCTTTGACTATAGACAAAATGTGTTTTAACCAATAAATTAATAAGGTTACAGCTTAAAATCTCAGGATATATCCTGCAACACAGAATAGTGACTTACTTTTGAAGAAATATTTAAGCAATATATTTTCATTTGGGGTCCAAACTGTTGTTCACAAGTGTACCTCTTCCCTTTGCCTTTGTAATTAAAACCATTTTTTAAATCTGCAGTGCTATGATGAAAAGAAAGATGTGGCTCTGAATGCTTTATCGTCAACAACTGAATGTTGAATTAATGTCCCTCTCTTTCATTGTCTATTTTTCAATGACTTTAGCACTGTAGGAAAGATGAGCCCCTCACAATGTGGAAATGCACGGATGTAGAGCGCGGGTTTCCCTGCAAGGGCCCCTTTCCCACGGGCTGCACTGAAACTGTGTGGCCCTGCCCTGGCCCGACTCCTTCCTCTGCAGGGTCCCCGTATTATGTAGATTTTCCTCACAATTCTTCTTGTTTCTCCTCACAATCAATCCTCAATGAGGTCACAGGGAGGACATGTTACAGCCTGCTTCTATTATCTATCAGAAAGCCCTCCCCAACCCCAAATTTATACATTTGTAAAATAATGCTAAAATATCCCCACAGAAAATACAGAATAAAACACGTGGCAACAGCCCTGAAAATGAAGTCTTTATTGCTGTTTCAGAAAAATATCCGGGATACTCTGCAGCGAGTCTCCCTTCTCAGCAGTTAGGGTTGCGGACAGGAAGTTTTCCTCCTGATGGACACCGCCTGAGATGCCCCAAAGCCAGGGCGGCGCTTCCTCCCTGACCAGAGGAAAGGAAGCTCACGTGCTTCCTGGAGACCCAGCCCCGCCTCCGCAGGCAGAACGCGCATGCGCCCCGCAGGGCGGAACGGCCTGTTCCGGCGCCCTCTGCCGGCCATGGCGTTGCAGCGCAGGAGGCTTGGCTTTTACTGCTTAGCGATGGACCTAAGTCTCTGAATGGCTGAAATTCTGGTTTAGATTATTCAGTACCTTTCTTTTGGAGGATCAAATGAAAATAGAGCACGGTATCACTTGCTTTGATGGAAGATAATTGAAATAAAGAAGCAACGTCCAAGGACCATATACAAAAGGCGATTGATTCCCTGTATGTGGACGGAAGAGGAACTTGAATAAGAGAAGGGTTCTGTGATATTTTAATGCTGGAAACCTGCTGCCATGCATTTGTCAAATCCCATACAATTTTGCCGCATAAATAGTACATTTTAATGTGGCTCAAGACAACAGCTAATGTCATATACGATTTGGGGGAAAATTACATATTTAATAAAATAGGTTAAACTGTGAACAATAATGTGAGCCCCGCCTGGACCAGATTGCCTGCCAAGCAGATTGCCATCCTCATCCTCACACAGTACTTGACATAAATTCTGGCTTCAGTGTAGAATCACTTGTGGAGAATTTTTAGGGTGTACCACTTTCACCCATGAATTAGCCCATTTAATTGGCCTCAGTAAGGTCCATGGTTTCAGGATTTTGCAGGTTGCTAAAAGCTCAATGTCATCCCAATTTATTTCCTGGAACCATTTCTCCTTGAAGTTTACATTCAGTACTGAGATTTGCTGAAAGCCAATGCATTTCCAAGTTCTAGAGTCAAATCAGAGGACGCCTCCTTAGTCAGAACTTTTATTTTGCTTGTGGAAAAGTATACTGAATCAAAGATAAGAAGGGTTTGCATGGTGGCTGAGAGATTAAGGTGCTTTATCTGCTAGTCCACAGTAAGGGGAACACAACTGTGTCCTCTGTGTCATAACTCAGGACTCATGAATAAAACGTGGAGTGTCAGGAGATGAACTTTTACTCCCACTTAGGGGAGCTTCAAGGAGAACGTCCCAAGGGCTTTCTAAGGGAAAGAAGAGCAGGAATGCCTAATTCTCTGGCCCCAGGCAGTTGTTCATGAGCAGAGACAACGGCTGGGGTAATTCGATGGTTTATACTGGGTGTTTTTGATACTGCCCCCATTTCCCTGTTAAATCTGTGTAATGGATCACTGAGAAACCTGGCACCTGGGGCTGAAGATCCCTGTTGTGTCAACTCCAGGGATGGATCCAGAGAAGCGGTCTTGGTGGAAGTTGGAATGAAGGGAGTTTGGCTGTGGAAAGAAAAATAAAAGCTGTTGAAGATGGGGAAACGGGAAGAGAAGGATGAATCGCTACTCACATGCCAAGGATAGCTTATGCAAATCTATATGTCAGACCCGCATAAATAAAACTAGAACTTTAACAACATATTAGATTTTTCGGCAACAGGTTTTATTGTTTCAATATTTGCAAATATTTTTCTATTAAAAATAATAAAGTTGCTTACGTAATTTTTTATTCAAAATTGCCAGGTCACATAACTATTATACATTTACACTTCACATTTTTAATGAATAGATACATTCTCTAAATTATGAATTATTTGCTCAATTGTATGTTAGTTTTTTTTTTATTCTCCATGACTCAGTTTTCTGACCTGAAATCTGCAGTATTTGGTAATCCACAAGATGATCGGTTGCCCTTATAAAGACTTTCCTTTCCTATTTCCTTCTCAAGAAGGTATTTTTTACTGAGTTTTTTTTGTAACATACCAAGGGTGGTATCTGGCTGAATGTTGGTTCACAGTGAGTAGAGACCAAGGCTTCTCTCAATCGGAGTCCCAAATTCCTTACAGAGCTAGGAATTCTCTACCCTGAAAGTCCTGTGTGTTTTAAGTTAGAGCTTTTGCAAACTATTTGTTATATTGACAGTTTTCATTCTCATGTCATTTATATTCATTTATAGCACCAAGTGTCCCCTCCTAATTGGAGAGATAATTTTGTTCCGTACTTAGTATAAAAAGTCTTGACTCTCCCCCCATCAGGCTGCCTTGACATTCTGTACTTGGGACTTGGGGCAGGCAAGGTCAGTAGGACATGCCAGTAGAGAGTAACCACCACTAGGTTCACAAGAATGATGTGCTGTGACAAATTGTGATAGGGTTTTTCCTGCTCCTTCCCCTAAAGATTCTATACCATATTTCATGCTCTTGAGCAAGAGCAACTTCTTTCTCATGGTTTTAATCACAATAATCTAATTTCAAGCATTTAATTCCTTTTTTACAGAACAACTCATTGAATTTTCAAAAATATGAAGTTAAGGATACCTACTTATTGGCTTGAAATAGCTCTGAGCAATTTAGTAATCATAAACAGAATGGCTCTGTTAGAACAAAATTCCTGATCACTTCAGCCCATCCTTGAAAATTTGCAGAGAGAGGTCAAGGTAACATACACTTCCCTGAAAACTGTGCTTTACAGACCCAGTTAAAAGGCCATGTAAGGAAATAACAGAGACAGTAGAAGAATGGACTTACTGATTAAACTAGGTTTTGATTGTTAATATAAAAAAATCAATACCCTTTCCAAGAGCACATTGAAATAGCGTAAAATCCTTTACTGAGTACTAAAAGATATTTCCAAAACATAATAAAGGCTGAAAAACTAAAGCGTCCTTATCAACTGAATCTGAAACAAAATTAAAAGAGAATATAATAAAGACTTTTTTTAAGAAACCCTAATGAATTGGGGATCTATCTTTCCTTTACTCCTCTGCTGTGGTTGGTCAGAATCCCATTTCTGTTCTGTCCTCCACCTCTCTACTGATTCTCTTTGTCTATGTCATCTATCCGGCTATTTCTTGCCCACGTAACTTTCACTATTTTTTTCAACACCTTCTCCAAAGCTTCTAGAACTCTTTCACTATCACTGCTTTTCAAAATCCATCAGAGACAACTTCCCAATACTCAATTTTACCTTCTTTTTCAACCTCACTCTCCCTAGCTCCCTGGATCTCTGGTTCTCTTTTGGCCTCTCTTTTCTCCTTATCCCCTGGCTTCACATCTACATTCACAAGAAGAGAATGAAGAAGCCCCTTCCCAGTAAGAGCACACCTTACACTGGGACACCAAAATCTAAGCACACCCTGACAGGCACAGCAAGTGGAATGAGATCTGGGACAGAAGATCACAGGGCGTCACAGGACTGTGGCCGGTGATGTCCAAGCCAAGGGAGTTCAGGGGCCTTCCCGAGTCTGTGACTAAGGAAAGGCCTGAGGGCAGCAGGGCAGGGTCCTAAGAGACGCGAGGATGAAGGAGGGGTGCGGGCACGGTGGAGGGCCTTAGAAGACTACTGATGCCTAAGAAACCCCAAAGCCAGTGGGAGGTTGCGGCCTTCCTCCTCCTGGCGTTGCCCACAAAGGGCCGTGAGGGGTGAGAATCCACTTGCCAGTGGGGACTTAGACGGGGCACTGGGTAGGGAGGGGAGAGGGTGAAAAGACAAAAGACAGAAAAGCGTGGCGGGGCACCAACTTCCCAGCGTCTGACAGCGACGTAGGGCTACCGCGGCTGAGACACGTAGGTGCGGGGATTGTGACGTCGGCAGTGTCCCCAGACGCCAGATCCTAGCTGTGGAGGATGGTAACACGGAGTCGTGAACAGAAAATATCAAAGCCCCCTCCAGGAAAGGGGCCTTTCATCCGGAAAATCTGCATCCGGGTCCGCCGGAACCTGCGGTCTCAGGATGGGGTAGTGGGCCAGAAAGAGGGTGGAACCGGTGGGGATCCTGCTCTGTCCCCAGGGCGTATCGGGATCTGTCCCCACTTCCGGACAGTGCAGCCTTGGTCTCTGCCTTTGCCACCACGCGAGTGTTTTATGTGCAGTGGGGCTAGGCTGCTTCCACCAGCTGCAAGTTGAATGTTTCGGATACTTTATGGTCAGGGTAGTCAGAGCACTTACAGTGGTTGATGACCCGGTTCATTCTGGACAAATTAAAAACAATTTAGGAGGCTGGGTGCGGTGGCTGGCACCTGGAATCCCAGCACTTTGGGAGGCTGAGGTGGGCGGAGTTTGAGACCAGCCTCGGCAACAGAGCGAGACCTTGTTTCTACAAAAATACAAAAACTTAGCCAGGTGTGGTGGTGGGTGCTTGTGGCCCCAGCTCCTCCAGAGGCTGAAGCATGAGAATCACTTGAGCCCAGGAGGTCGAGGCTGCAGTGAGCCGTGATGGGGCCACTGCACTCCAGGCAGAGCAACAGAACGAGACCCTGTCTCAAACAAAACAAAACAATAACAACAAAAGTTTATGGCAGAAGTTCTTCTTCCTCTCTAGCGTGAGTGGGTGGAGCTGCACGTCTTGAGTGGAGCAGGTGGTGGCGTCTTCACGACCCAGGGGCCCCTGGCTGGAGGTGGCTGGACCAGGACCCCCACCAGCCCAGTCAGAACGGGCCATTTATTGTCAGAATTACAATGTGAATTGCTACACTTGGCCGGTGGGGAGCGTGCAAATTCACACCAAGGATGAGGAATGTAGGTTCCTTTTCTATTCCTCATTCACCTGGGAGGAAGGGACAAAAGCAAGGGCTCTGTTCCAGGGACTTCTCGGGCCAGGACCTGAGCTGGACCCAGGAGGCCCGAATCATTGCTTTTAAGGAACAAAAGTTACTGTGTATATTAATAAATTCCTTTATCCATCTTTATATTTAATGTGTTCTTTTCACATTTCTTAAGATGAATCATAAATCTGAATTCCTTTGAGACAAACGTGGATGACATCCCCTAATTTTCTTAGGTAATCATTTTAGAATATATTGTAATTTCACATATTTCAGTGTTCTCAGAGCTATTTGAAAAAATATTTTTAATTTAAAATATGAGATAGTTTAATGTTTTGTTTTCTGTTTCAGAGTATTTTGTGTCAACTATGGATATTGAGGAATGTAAAATGCATATCTTTTAGGAAATACATGATTTTGTTCAGAACTAATGAAAAATTAAACGTTCAATATTTCCATGGACATTTACCAAGGGATGTCTATTCTCACACAAGAACATTTTTTAAAATAGCAAAACTGCATTTTCAATTTTCAATAGCCTCATTAATATCCTTAGTAAATGTTAAAGTGAAATATGTAAATTAGCATTTCATTTTCTGCATTTCCTGATTTTCCTTTTTCTTAAGTGCATGCTAGCTGGATTTTGGAAAGACCAAATCCCAACTGTTCACACTGCAAAGATTTCTCAAAGATTATTTCCAAATGAGGGTACCCTTCTGGTTTTCCCATAACTAATACCAGTTTCTTTAAATTTTAAGATTTTTTAAAAAAATATATCAATATTTTGATTCAAAATGGATTTAAAATTTGAATAGCTTCCCCTAGGTAATTGAACAGAAAGAACACTGGGATTCATCAGGGTACTTGGGGGATCAGCCCTGCTCACTGCTTCTCCAGATTTCCAGAGCTAAGTTTGTTTCCCCTAAGCTGAGCTCATACCTCCCATACCTGCTGGGAAGTGGACACAGATTAAGGAGCCAGGATTGCATGCAATTTCAGTTGAAGAAATTCATATACCTGAGCCCTCCCATTTAGTTTTTCTGCAGCTCCCTCTCTCTTCACATAGGAGCCAAGTAATATAGCTCTGCCTGTATGTACCGTTCAGACACTTTGACCTTCTCTACCAAATATTTTGTTTTTTGGTTTCTACAAAATAAGAGTTTGGGGAGTCTTCAGATAGACTGAGTTGATTCCTCTTGAGTCTGCATGGGACACACATTGTCTACATTTGGAAGATCCTTAGGAGAAACTAACCCACTAAATGAATGTCTGGTAAATTAAGGTCTGCTCACTGTGTCTCTGATTCCTTGCCTAGAAAATGGATCTGATAAAAGCTGAGGAGTAGGCCGGGTGCGGTAGCTCACTCCTGTAATCCCAGCACTTTGGGAGGCCGAGGCGGGTGGATCACGAGGTCAGGAGATCGAGACCATCCTGGCTAACACAGTGAAACCCCGTCTGTACTAAAAATACAAAAAATTCACTGGGCGTAGTGGCAGACGCCTGTAGTCCCAGCTACTCGGGAGGCTGAGGCAGGAGAAGGGCGTGAACTGGGAGGCGGAGCTTGCAGTGAGCCAAGATTGCGCCACTGCACTCAAGCCTGGGTGACAGAGCAAGACTCTGTCTCAAGAAAAAAAAAAAAAACAGCTGAGGAGTGAAAAAAATGACAATGCATTGAAGCATAATTTTTAAAATTATGATTTATTATTACTATCTAAAACAAGATTTTCCTGTCCTACCTTGGAAAATTTCCTTAGCTTTTCCAGAAGAAACTACAACCCTACCAAAGCACAATGGTTGTAGGAAGGTTGTTTGACTGGGTCACTAACAAGTCCTGATGAGAAGATGGTCCATCTAAAATGCAATGCAGTGTATATAAGGCAACATGTGTCCACATCACTTCCTGGGCATAACTAGCCCTACCTCCTCAGAGGGGATCTGATCCTAATGCACATGCATTTCCTTGGACAAAGGCAGGGAGTCTGATTCAGAGCTGCTCCAAAACCTGTCCATGCAGAAGACTTTGTACCTGTAGTTCTTGTTCCTACCTTGAATGTGAAGGAGTACACTCAGTTTCAGAGTGAGGGTTTTGATCTCTGTAAGTCCTATTTGAAAAGACCAGGGGTTGACACAAAAAAAAAACAAACGTACAGCCAAGGATTGGAATAAAGTCATAGGAACATAGTCAAGCCCAGAAGAGCAGCAGTATTGAAGAACAATGGGTTAGGTTGCTAAGATTGATGGTGATCGTTACAAGTCAGCCCCTGTTACACTGTTTGCCTTGGGTCCACAGAGCTTTGTCATAGCTCTCTCGTAAGTTTCTTAAAATCACTAAAGAGGATTGCTTGAACTCAGGTGTCTGAGAGCAGCCTGAGCAATATAGTGACACCTCATCTCTACTAAAATAAAAAAATTTAGCCAGATATGGTGGCATGTGCCTGTAATCCCAGCTATGATGGTGCCACTGCACTCCAGACTGGGCAACAGAATGAGACCCTGTCTCAAAAAAAAAAAAAAAAAATCAGGAAAGTGCCCCATTTTCTACTACTCAGATCTTGTTCAGTTTCAGTGATGAAACAGAGGTGGATCCTGGAGCACCTCTTACTGCAGTTCATCTAAGTCAGCCTTTACCTAGCCTGCTCTGCAGTTCACACAGCCAGAAGGGCTTGTACACGGGTTAGACGACTACAGTTCTTTCTGTCATCGGTTTTCCTGGTTTCTCATACAGCCCCTTCTCCATGTATAGATACAGGAGATTTTGCCCAGTGGATTCCCTCAAGGTCTCAGTTTCATTAAACTTGTCAAGACTTCCACAGATTGTTTTGCCACCTAGTGAGACTTGTTTCAAAAAAAAGAAGTGAAATGGGAAAAAAATTAAGTGGCAAATGAGAATGATAATAGTCCTCACAGGTGAAGGTGTCCATAGAGACAGGAGATAGATGGCTTCATTTTGGTCAGCAGCTTACCTGGGCCAGTGGAATGTCTTTGTTTGGATAAAAAGGACCTTTCTACACCTCAATATAGACAACCAGGGACAGAAGTGCACCATATGAGCAGAATGGCTTTCGTAAGAGAACAGAGAGTCCTTAACATTTTTGGTTCAGTTCCCCAGGAGAATGAAAGTGAGCAGTTTTGAAAGGAAATAATTGTCAAATGGGAACATAACTACAAATATATTGGCAAAGGAAGTTTAGCAACAACACTCCTTCAGTTTCAGTTATAGTGATTTACACTAAGTTGATAAACCAGTTGGTTTAAATGGTCACAGGACATTTTGTCTGTGAAACCTGTCTGCACCCCAATGACTCCAGTCATAATTAGTCTAGCTGCGCATGTTCTAAACTCCCGCAGGTCTCGGATAGGCTGTAGAACTTAACACATGGAATGTTCGTTTGCTGTACATGTGTCTGTCTACCCAATAAAGTTTGAGCTTCTGTTCCTGAAGTTGAACAAGGTGAACCACTTGGTCATGCCCTCTCCATACCTCCTTTACAAATGGAAAAGTGCAACACAGTGATATGCCACTGGACATGAAGGCAGGAATCCTGGATTTGAGCCTGGATCTATTTCTGCAAATAACTGGAGGTGTGGGACAAAGATCAATGGATCTCAGATGCTTCTGTGTTCAGTGATCAACAGGTCTCAAATGTCATCGTGCAGGACACTTAGTTGGAAAAGTCATTTTACAAATTTAGATACTTAAGAGAACCCCATTTGAAAGTGTTAGAGTGGGGCGTAGAGCTCTAATTATAAGTATTCTAGGCTAGTTACACTGATTATAATTAACCAGTATAGTTCTGGAAACAGGGACTTAAGTGATCTCTAAGGCTACTTCTAGTTCTAATATTTGAGTGTTCTAAGGATTCGTAGACATCTGAATATAAATCTTAGACTAATTTTTATGGTTTGTCAATTCACATGGGTGTGTGTATGCTCATGTGAGTGCTCATACATCATGAAAAAGTAGAACTATTCCTTTACTTCATGCAAAGTTCAATCCACAAATTATAAGTAAATTTTAGATAATTGGTAGTGAGGATGAATTTGTTAACACCAAGTTTGACAGAGTAAGAGTAGAGGCTGAAGATAATAAGGCACTGATCTAGAACAACATCAGTGAGGAGAAAGAGGCAAGGAGATAATTGCATTAAGATTTACAGAGATTAATGGGCAATTTTTGCAGATTAACGTCATGAGTAAATTGTGTGATTTATTCAGAAAAATAAGCATTCCTGAGTAAACCTCTACTTATAACCTGAATGTCAAGTAAACGATAACAATATTTTCTAAGATTTAGAATATTAAATGAAGGCCAGATTTGGAAGCAAACCAATAAATTGCAATAAAGACGTTACCTTTGAAATGCCTATCAGAAATCCACTTAGAGTAGCTCAGTAAGCTTAAATTGGATACATAAGAAGTGGAAGGTTGAAAAGGCACAGAGATAACCACACGAAAGAGATATCGCCTTTTAACATATAGGAACAAAGGAGTAAACGTACTCTCAGGGGCTAGCGCTCAAAATTATCTTACTTGTATGCAGCTAGAGTTTGAACCTATGAGGAGGAGACACAGTACCAGGTGCCCAGGTCTCTTAGTGGGTTACACCACATAAGTCATGCTTAAAATTTTAAGGGAGCAATGCTCAATGACTGATGCACAGGCAAATGAGGCAGAGGCACTTGATAGCCAGTGTTCAGACTTCTGAGGAGGAGACACGGTCCAACAGGTGCTTGGATAGACAAGGTGCATAGTAAAGCAGATTGTAGCTCAGCCGGTCCTCTTACAACCAAGGAGGTAGAGCTAGGATGCTGCTGGTCCTTTTCTGGCATATTTCTGGGGCTGCTGAGAAAGTGGAAAGAATATAAAGCCTGAAGCCTGGAGCCAACCATCTGCTGCTATTGGAATGCTGCTGAAAAAAACGGCATAGGAACAGATACCCTCACTCCTTGTCTTGTTTTCCACTCTCCTGCTAATACCTTTCATTAAAGGTGCTAACAAGAAGCTAACTGGCCAAGCAGTATGACACATGCAGTTTTCAGAGTCCCAGCACAGCACCACAGAGCAGAGTAAAGAAGTCGTAAAAGTAAAGAAGTAACACCATGTCATTAGTCCAAAAAGAATGGGAACCATGAGAATGGAGGAGATTGTTTGGAGATAACACGTATAATAAGAAGAGAATGAAACATAGGTGAAAGGAATCCTAGCCAAGAGAATATTAGGAAGAGTCAGCAAAGAAGACTGAGAATGTGTGGAGAAGACAAAGAGAAATGTCCAGCAGACAAGTATTCTCACAGCCAGAAGAGAGAGAAATTAAGGTGCAGGAGATAGATCACCTTGTAAAATGTTTCAGAAAGGTCCTGAAAGATGAATACTGGCCATAGGTCATAGGAGTTGGCCCTGGTAATTTATTAAGAGAAAAACTACTATTAACTGACTAAGGAGGTACCTGGTACCTTTATAAAGAGAAATTCCAGTAGTACAATGAAGCTAAAATAATCTTCTTCTTCTTCTTCTTCTTCTTCTTCTTCTTCTTCTTCTTCTTCTTCTTCTTCTTCTTCTTCTTCCTCTTCTTCTTTCTTCTTCTTCTTCTTCTTCTTCTTCTTCTTCTTCTTCTTCTTCTTCTTCTTCTTCTTCTTCTTCTTCTTCTTCTTCTTCTTCTTCTTCTTCTTCTTCTTCTTCTTCTTCTTTTGAAACAGGGTCTCTTTTATTTTTTTGAGGCAGAGTCTCCCTCTGTCACTCAGGCTGGAGTGCAATGGCATGGTCAGGCTTACTGCAGCCTCAACTTCCAGGGCTCAACCCCCAAACAATTGGGACTATGGGTGTGAGCCACTATACCTGGTTTCTTTTTTTTTTTGAGACGTAGACTTGCTCTTGTCACCCAGGCTAGAGTGCAATGGCATGATCTTGGCTCACTGCAACCCCTGCCTCCTGAGTTCAAGTGATTCCCCTGTCTCAGACTCCCAAGTAGCTGGGATTACAGATGCATGCCACCACGCCTGGCTAATTTTTGTATTTTTAGTAGAGACGGGGTTTCACCAGGTTGGTCAAGCTGGTCTCAAACTCCTGACCTCGTGATTTGCCCACCTTGGCCCCCCAAAGTACTGGGATTACAGGCATGAGCCACTGTGCCCAGCCTAAATTTTTAATTTTTTGTAGAGATGGGATCTCCCTATGTTGCCCAGGCTGATCTCAAACTCCTGGGCTCAAAGGATCCTCCTGTTTTGGCCTCCAAAAGTGCTGAAATTGCAGGCATGAGCCTCCATGCCCGGCTTTAAGACATTTCTATAGGTTGAGAAGGAAATAGGGTATAAAAACACTGGAGACAGGAAATGTATGCTATATTTCAAGTCATTTGACACTGACAGAGAAAGAAGAGGAAAAAGAAAAAATGAAGAAATGAAAAAGTCTAAACACACTTAGATTCTCAAAGACAGTTAGTTTTATCTGAGACAATGTTTAAGGAATTTCCAGGGAAAATGCAGAACAGAAAAATCCTCTGATTGAAACAGATAACTTTACACATTTTCCTCCAGCATAGTTTTCAGAATAAGAAAATTAGCACCATGAAGACAAGTGGCAATACCAGAAGATCTTTCAAAAACACATTTTATTTCTTATTTTAAAACATTTTACACATTGTCCTGTTCCAGATTTTTTTTTCTCTTTTATTTACTTCTCTAAAGGAAGCCAGTTTAATTGAAAAGAGAAGGACATTTTCTAGAGCAGCACAGAGGGATTTTACTTCTTCTGTTCTGGGATGGTGTACTATAAGTCTTCTATGATGACATGGTCTGTGATATATGCTTTTTTCTGCTAGAAAGCTGGGACTCCAAATTTTGGCAAATTAGGGAAAAGGTAAGCCTCAGTTTGCCATTGTTATGCTCTGAAAGGGCAAGGATTGCAGGATTACAACAGAAATTTTAGAAAGCGTCTTTTATCCTTTCTATTTTTTTTTTCAGTTTGTTTCAATTTCTTCCTCCATTTAACTGTTCACCTGAACCCGCTGAGAAACGTTCCATCTTTAGGACTGCCTTTTGTTGTTCTATTATCTTCCAGCATGCTATTTTGTGGACATGCTAAGCAGACAAGTCCAGAAAGCCCGAAGTTGGAATATAAATGTGACTAAGTCAGTAACTGTATAATCTTCTTGAGTCTCACTCTCCTCATTTGTAATAAGGGCATTGAATTCGATGACCTTTAGGGAACTTACTGTTTCAGAAACACATGATTTGATCAATTCTCATTGCAAATGGCCAAAATGAAGATGTTGCTCAATCTACAGCCAACTTGAATTTTGAGATGGGTGCATTTCATTCTAAAACTTGATGTTTTAGATCGAACAGGTAAATGAACAAGAATCTAAACAATTTCTACCTATAAAAGAGAGAAAGGAGTACATGACAGTGATACTGCTGAAGCAGCCACAATTAGCATCTAGCAGGTATTCCCTTTACTGAGAGTTTCAATCTGCTCACATTATAGATATCAGAATCTTGGCACAGAGGGCCCAATGTCCTACATCTGTTTAAAGCCAGAGCTATAACTTTAGAAGTCAATTCACCTGAGTGCCAGTCCAACCATTCCATTCCATCTGTTTTATCTGTGTATTCAATGGCTCACTTTTATATAAAGTAAAAAAAAAATCATTAACAGGCCCTATGTCAGGAACTGAGAGTGCAAAGGTCAACAAGATATAGTGTCTGCCTGGAAGAAGTTCACAACCTAGGAAGGGTATCTCCTTGTAGCATTGGAAACTGGACTGACATGGCTTCAGATAATCCAAACTTTGCAGATCAAAGAGAGACAGACCAGAGAGATTTATCCCACTGATATCGCAGCCAGAGAATTTTCACCTCTTTCTTTCTTGCAGCTGGTGCTTAGTTTTTAATGTTTCTTTCTGTTTTTGCAGCAAAATGGTGCTAATTCAGCTCTACAGCCCCCAATCTTTACTTCAAAGGTAAGACATTCAGCTTCACAGTGACCTTCCATTCTCTTACAAATTAGTGCTCTGTGAATTGCTGTCCTGGCTAAGTAAAGAAAGAAATTTGTCTTTAGTTATCTAGTAATTAGTAACTGTAAGATAAAATTACATTGCCCAGGCCAAATTCAGACTTCCTCATTACCATAACTCCTAGAGACACAGACTATACACCTAGAAATTAGAAAAATCAGATGTTACCTGAACAGTCATGTATGAGCTCAGACCCCTGGTACAATATATTCAATGTCCTTATTAAATAGCCAATTGGAAAAAACAGAAAAGATTTTCATACGTCAAAATCATATCTAGCCTGTACAGAAACAGAATGTTTCTTCCAAGGAAGGTGACAAAATACTTTCTAATTCCAGTGAAAAATCCTAACCAACGGATTTTGTTTTCATGTCTCCAAATAGTCTCTGATTTATAGCAAAAGTTAAAGATTGTTCTGTTACATTATAGGCAGACCAATAGTAGATCATATGGCCTGGCATATGGTTTTGGAGTCTCATAGTTTTAGGTAGAAAGATAAACAACTTGAGGCTAGTCCTTCTCAATTTACTGTGCAAAGAACACCAATGGAATCTTGTATTTAGCTCTGGCAAGCAAATTTAGAGAGACATAGACAATGTGTATTCATTCATAACAGAGATTAGGTTGAAGAGGAAAAAATATGTCAAAACAGGAATCTTTTTTAATTGGTAAGATACATTCTTAGGAAAAAATAGTGGAAGAAGTAGCAGTTATTCTCGAAAGGAGTAATGTTTATTCGTGGAAATAACAACTTTGGGGGAGAGACAGTACATATTAGCTGCCATATATCTGAAATATTATCATGTGGAATATATTTTGTTAGTGCCAAGTTAAGGCAAAGACTAATGCAAAGAAATTGCAGGGACTTAGATTTCTGCTCAAATTAAGGAGAAATTTTTGAATAATCCGAAGTTGAACTTGGGATACTGTGAACTACAGATCACTGAAATTTATCAGGTATCTGGACAATCAGTTGATGCACACACACACACACATATATATACGTATATATATATACGTATATACATGTATAGGGTGTTCAATACTGAATCAGGGCAGAGAACAAAAAATAAGTAGAACAAATGACAAACAATGGTAAACTCTAACATAGCATAGAGTATGTGCCTGCCACTGCCCAAGCAGTTATACAGAGAGATTGTTAAACTGTCCCAAAGCAGTCATTTTTACCTTCAGACTTTTAGTCACAGAACCTCTGGGTTTAGCTGGACACATGAATACTTAGCTAATCACATCAGCTCCTAGCTTCCTATTTCTATATGTTCACATGAACAAATTTGGAAAAATGAAAAAGGAGTGGAATGATGTGAGCTGCTTCTATGTAATCTTAATCGGGTTCTATATTTTCTAACCCTGCCTGTTAGAATATCCGTGGAACCAAATAAAATGGTCAACTGTTTAGGATGGTAGGGTTGAACTTCAGCCCAAATCACAACATAACTTGGTGAAAAGGAACCCTCTACCTTCACCTAATCAACTTAGCTATTTTTGGACTTTTACATGAAAGAGAAATAAGGTTTTGTCTTTCTTCAGTCACTCTATCATTAAGATTCTTTATTAAAACAAGTTAGTTTCTAATTAATATAACAAGTTTATTCATCTTCAAAAGAATGCTATTATTATTATCATTTATAGAATGGAAAGTAAAACATAGGGTGCATACAGCTTATAAAGATTAGCACTGAGATCCAAACTCATATAGTTTGGCCTAATTATCTGTTTATTCCCCTTTATATTGAAACAGAGTTGACTGAGGGGACCGCAGGGCTGGGCAGGACCTTTGACTTCTTCTACATCCACAGGAACAAGCAAACCTCAGCCCCACTCTACCAACACGCACCTAGTAAAATGCCGCCCGCTGAATCTCACGCACGCTAACACGTCGGGAGGGTTGCTTGCACCACGGGTCCCCATTTGGCTCAAACGCCGACGCCAGGTGCGTGGTTCCAATTGCGACGGCCCCCATGAAGTGGCTTCCGGATGTGCGTAGGCACCAGGCACACTTTCATTCGCCAAATAGACGAAAGCAAAGCCGAAGTTAACTCCCAGATTCGGGATGTACTTCAGAGGTAAGACATTCATCCCGTCTTCTTTCCGGAAGTCTGACACCGGGCCTTTCCATGGTCCTCCCCCCGATCCTAAGAGTAGCTGAGCTAGAGACTCACTGAACGATCTAGGCCAGGCTATCCCATCATGCACAGGCTATCTCCATTCTCTGACCTGGGAACAACTCTGAGCAGGATTCCACATCTAGGAGCCCTCGGAACTGAGCGGGATTCCCTGCAGCACACCAAACGGCTGCTCCCTCTCCGCCGCTGTTGAGGGTCGTCTTCTTGATTATCCAGATCACCTAGAAAGTATTGGTATGCAGAATCAATGAGATCAACTGTCTGCTCCTCTGACAGCAGAACGAGCAGGACCACGATGAACCAAAGAGCGTGAAAGGAAATGATGTGACAGGAGAGCTCAGAGAACGGCCTACAGGGGGTCATAAGCTGGGGTTCCAACCTGAATCACGAATAATTAATGAAGCGCAAGTCAAAGGGGACTCGAGTTTCAGCAGGTGCAATTCATCGAACCGGAGGTCGCCGGGGGGCCAACAAGATTGAGAAACTGGGAGTCGGGTGCAGTGTCGAGGGGGACGCGACTGGTTCCAGAGCTCAACCAGACCATGGGGTCACTTGGGCTACAGGAGAAAATGCCCCAGTGTGCCGGTTCAGCATTCCGACTCCTGCCTGTCTCTTCCCGTCCAAGGAACCTGGAGCCTAACCCGTGCCGGTGCAGATGACCGAGGACAGAATTAGGGGACGTGGCAGCAAAGTTCACCGACATGGGAGTTCCAAAGAAGGCCCGCTGGATCTTCGCAAATCCAGAGACATGGCCATGGGACCCAGGGAATTAGAGCCTCACAGGCGTCCGGGAGACTTTTCAGGCATAATGCCTGGAGTCGCAAGACGAGCTGAAAAGGGAGCCAGGCGCTGAAGGACAAAGCGGTCTTGACTTTCTCCACCTGTGTTTCCCAGTGCAGTCCAACTCACGGCGGTTCCCAAGCGCCTCCTGGAGGAGAAAACACATGAGGGTGTGGTCAGTGTTCTCTGCTGACAGACTTACCGTGGGGAAGAAAGAGAAGCTCTGAAGATGGATCATGGCCGTGACGGCACGTCCAGGAGAATCTCCTTGATGACACTGAGGCCTACGTCGAGATATAGTAGACACGGCGCAATGAAAAGGCGTCTATTTTACCACATTTTTTAACACAAACTAACAAAAAAGAGGCAATCAAGACGGAAAACAAGACAAGGGTACACGAAGCAGTGTCACACGTCTGACGGGGAACAAGTATCCTTCAAAGCTTGCAGCTGTACTCGTAGGTTTCAGAATGTCGGCCAAAGGTGAACATGATCTTAGAGTGGGCTGTGCAGACAGAGGCCTCCGGGTCATGTAATTGGATTAAGTTAATTGTAATTAAGGTACCTGTAAGGGATTAGGGGAGGGTGCGCTCCCCGTCCGGTGACCAGAGGCAGTATAAAAGGCAGCCTGGAAAGCAGAGGTCCCTCTCCGCCCCTTCCTCCGTCTTCCTGGATGCTGCATCGCTTCCAGCGGGGCTGCTCCAGCACCTGCCCATCTGAGCGCCAGCCGAGGAAAGAAAGCTGACGTGTAACTTCAGGTTAGTTTCACTGAACAACTGTGTGTTTCACGTAGTCCCTGAGGGGTGGGGCGGGGGATGGGGGGAAGAGACGAAGGAGAGTGAAAGAAATGGATCACACTGGGGCTTGCTGATGGGGTAGGATGTATTCTGGTTACTGGTAATTCTTGGAACAGAAAACGAGAAAACATTCCCGTCTCCATGTGTGGCATAAGACCAAGATGGAAATGCGAAAGGAAATGTAATCCAGCATGCTGAATTGGTGGGGAAATGGGAAAAGAAGTTTGGAAAAAAGGGTGGCTTGCCCTTCAGCCGTGTAAGAAATCGATACGCTATGGCACCTGTTCACCGTTTGTTTAGACGGGTTCGTGTGGCATGTGTAAAATACCAGAAAAATGAATAAAGAGGGGCTGGAGCTAAAGCCAAAACGATAGAAGAGGAAAGACCCTCACCTGCTAGTGCGATAGAGAGGAAGATAACTTCTCTCTATGAGTTTGTGTTTGGAAGTTGCCTAACGAGAAATGGCAAGAGTAGCGGTTCAAGTTGTGACAGGAAGCCTCCCTTATCCCTGATTTCAAACAGACCTGCCAAAGGGTGACACACGCCATGCCCTGCGGCTTCCATCCTTCTGGCCGTCAGGGGAGATAGAATCATCGTGTCTTCTACCGGCGTGAATCGTGATACACCTCAGTCCAGTCTTCAGAATCAGTTGTTTGTTTGGGGCAGAAAGCTCAGCTCCCCATCCCCAGGCCATGGGCCCTGTGGCAGGCGAGGTTTACTCTTGGACTAGGTAATCATGGCAGAGGAACACACAATATCTGAGGGTGTACGCAGCACACTGTGAGCCACAGATTTGACCGACCGGTGGTGAGGTCTCCTCACGACCACAGCGGCAAGGAGTTAGCTGGGGGCTTCCTGTGGGTGGGTGTGAATATCCAGTGTGCTTCACCATCGATATGTGTGTGTTTGTGTGTGTTTCAGGTGACCCAACAATCAACCCCCGAAAAAGGCGGTCATAGAAACCCCAGGAGACGAAGATGTTGGCCCGTCGTGACCCCAAAACTGGGGCCAAGAGACTCGGGAGAGCCCAGACCGTCCAGAAGCAGCGGAGGGCCCCAGTTGGGCCAAGGGCTCCCCCGCCCGATGAAGAAGATCCCAGGGTAAGTCTAGCCCTGGATCTCTTGGGTGTCGGGGTGGGGTGGGTGTGGGGGTGGGGGTGGGGGTGGGGGCTGGGGGAGGGGTTGTCACTGGGTCCTCAGAGACTGGGTTGGATTCCAAAGGTTTCTGTCACCACCGCCCAGGTTGCTTTTCCCATCCGAGGTGGGCGTGGCCTGGGACCTCCTCCCCGGCCCCATAGGTCCCTTGAGAGGCTCTTGGGGGCAACCTCCCTTTCTACTTAGAATCCTGTGTAGCCACCTTTGGCTGTGTCGTTGACATCGGGGTCACGATCGTGCCCCTTAGAACCTCGAGTCCATCCTTTTAGAGGTCCTCCGTCACGTGGGCTTTGGGAGGGAACATCGTATCCGAACTCTCCCAGCTCTGAACGGCCCCCATGCCGGGGTCCCCTCTTTGGAATCCTTATTCAGCTCTGAATTCATAATCCCTCTCAATGTTGACACCGGATGGCTGCCTGTGGCTTCAGCTCACTCACTGACATCACTTCCTTTCCACCCACAGCTCAAGTGCAAAAACTGCGGGGCCTTTGGCCACACGGCCAGAAGTACCAGGTGCCCCATGAAGTGCTGGAAGGCAGCCCTGGTTCCACAGACCTTCGGGAAGAAGGAAGGGAAGGAAAACCGGAAACCGTGGAAGCCCCCGGTGGAAGCGAACCCGGGGCCCTTGAACAAGGATAAGGGAGAGAAGGAAGAGAGACCAAGGTGAGCAGTGGGAGGGGTTTTCACCACTCTTCGAGTACTGCCTCCTAAGGACATGGTGTCTCTGCACCTGCACACCGTGTGCCTTTCCGTCTCCGGGCCGGGGAAGGAACGCTGCAGGAAATAGAGCGCAGCTCCTTGTCCTCCGTTCTTCCACACCCAGGAGCTCCTCTGGCTCTGGGAGACTCGGGGACGGGGAGAGGCGGGGGCGCTTCGTGCAGGTTCCCCGTGACAGGGGGAAAAGCAATGGAGTCCAAATCACAGTCTTTAGTTGCGAAGCCTATAGGGCCACCAGGAGGATGGGTAGGTTGGCCGGTGAGGGAAGGTGCAGAGGCAGAAAGGGCAACAGATGTCCATTCCTGTGTCAGGCAACACGGAATGGGCCTGGGCCCCAGACAGGGTTCTCCCTGTCTCCTGGGGAAAACCAGGGGGCACGGTTTGACCTTTTTCTGTTCTGCAGGCAGCAAGACCCGCAGAGGAAGGCTCTCCTCCGGATATTTTCCGGGAAACCTCCAGAGAAGCCGCTGTCAAATCGAAGAGGATCCACGGAATCTTGTGATGATCTGAGGGTGAGTGTCACCCCGGGCCCCTGGTCTTTTTCTCCTCTCGGTCACACTGGTTGATTTCCTTTCAGCTTCCCGTCTGCGGGAGGAAATCGGGGAACCCCTCTTTCTTGCCCTCTTGGGGTCAGGGACTCCACCGTCCTTCCAGGTCAGTTTGATTCCAGGTGAAGGCATCTGAGGATGCCTTATTTCCCGTTGCTTTCTGTCTGTCCAGTTACGGCAAGCTTGCCCACAACATGTTCCTAGCGGCGTGAGGAAATTCGTCCCTCAGAGGCCCCAAACATGGATAAGGCTAAACCCAGGAACACGCAGGTTTTCAGAGAACACCTCCTGAGAACCCTTGAGCCACCAACCTGCCTTCAGAAGGGCATTAGTCCCTTCCACTTCAAGGAAGGCTGAGTGGAGGCACTCTGATCCAGTTAATGCCCAAGACATTGTTCTTTTGAACAATGGTGTGCTCGGATCAGCTACACGTAGCTCGAGAGCGCATCTTTCATGTGTCTTGTCCTGGTCAGCACTCAGGTGGAGGGTCTGTCCCTATTTCCAAGGACCGCCTGTCGATTCTGTATTGAGAATTTCATGGCGCGTGCCCCTTGTCTTTGGACGTGGCTGATTTTCGTGTCGGCTCCAGGCTGAGGAACTTGTAACGTGTGTGGTTTCCTTTCTTTCAGGTTGCAAGCAGGCCAGTGCCGCTCCACACAACCAGTACGAGGCCACGCGTGGACCCTGTCCGCACTGATGGCTCAGCTACCGAGATGTCTGACAGGGGCTCCGTCTTGGCTTCACGGTCTCCCCTCAGAAAAGCCAGTGTGAGCTCCGCCTCTGGTCTTGGACCAAAGGAACGACAGACAGGGGCTGCGGCCGACATCCCTCAGCCTGCAGTCAGGCGCCAGGGCCCGGAGCCTCTCCTCGTGGTGAAGCCGACACACAGCAGCCCGGAGGGTGGCTGCCGAGAAGTTCCCCAGGCTGCCTCCCAAACCCGCGGCCTGCTCCAGGCCATCAGCCCCCGGGCACAAGAGAGACGTCCCGCGCTGACCGCACAGCCCTGCCCACCAGCCGCCACACGCAGCTTGGGCCTAGGCTCCAATCTCAGCTTCAGGCCAGG
This sequence comes from Nomascus leucogenys, assembly GCF_006542625.1. Taxonomy (NCBI): domain Eukaryota; kingdom Metazoa; phylum Chordata; class Mammalia; order Primates; family Hylobatidae; genus Nomascus; species Nomascus leucogenys. The sequence goes on from NW_022097334.1 coordinate 26,095, forward strand.
AGCCAAGAGGCCTGCCCAGGCTCCGATTCAGGCTTGCCTGAACTTCCCCAAGATACCGAGACTGGGTCCCTTCCAGATCCCCGGAGACGCCATCCAGGGTGGTGAGCTGGGGGCCCCGGACACTCTCCAACCTCCGCCGGCCGCAACCGAACTTGGACCGAGTACGCCGCCCCAGATGGGCAGGAGGACACCCGCCCAGGTGCCCAGCATCCACCGGCAGCCTCCGCACAGCAGACCTTGCCTGCCTACTGCCCAGGCCTGCACCATGTCCCGTCACCCAGCGGCCAGCCATGACGGGACCCAGCCTCTCAGAGTGCTCTTCCGGAGACTGGACAATGGATGGTGGAGCTCCAGCCTCCTGACAGCTCCCTCATTTCACTCTCCTGAGAAGCCGGGAGCCTTCCTCGCTCAGAGCCCTCACGACTCAGAGAAGTCCCAGGGTCCCGGTGTTCGTGTCCCACCGAGTGTCCTCTATGAGGACCTTCAGGTTTCCTCCTCCTCAGAGGACAGCGATTCTGACCTGGAGTGAGACTGCAGGTGGCAGCGGCTCCTTGGCCTCCAGCTCCCGTGACTTGGAGGGGACTGTGGGTCTGAGGAGCGCGGAGCAGCGAGCAGACTCTGCGGTGACTCCGAAGCTCCCCGGCTGTGGCGCTTCTGCGGATGTGGGAGCCCAGGCCAGGAAGGGAGCCGATGCAGGGACTCTGCCTCATTGAATTCTGGTGAGGGACATTGTAGTTGGCATGGCTCTGCGGAAACGCGCCGGGAAAAGCTTCCGTGCCAGTGATTGGTTGCCTGAGAAACTGGGCGACGCGCAGGAGTCAGACTTCCGCTGGGACGTCAATAGGAAACTGGGGAATGACTGTGTATTTGCTCTCTAGAAGACTGAATAAGGGAAAAGTTCGGGAGCCCTGAGAGGTGCACCCCTTCCGCTGTGCCCCGCCCCGACAGCAGTGTTTGGGACGCTGTGAAGTGTTCTGTGCTACGAGCTCTCGGGGTCTTTCCTCAGCCTCGAAAACTGGGCTCTGGCACGCCTTTGTAAATATGTGTGTTTAATGTGTTTGACGTGAATAAAATTCTCAAAAAGATGACATATTGTCTTTGGACTCTCACCCCGTGTTTGTGTTTAACTGATTTTCCAAGGGCTTGAAACTTTCTTGACTTGTTAGCAATCCAAATCCTTATGTCTCTGAAACAGAGTTGACTGAGGGGACCGCAGGGCTGGGCAGGACTTTTGACTTCTTCTACATCCACAGGAGCAAGAAAACCTCAGCCCCACTCTACCAACACGCACCTAGTAAAATGCCGCCAACTGAATCTCACGCACGCTAACACGTCGGGAGGGTTGCTTGCACCACGGGTCCCAATTTGTCTCAAACGCCGACGCCAGGTGCGTGGTTCCAATTGCGATGGCCCCCATGAAGTGGCTTCCGGATGTGCGTATGCACCAGGCACACTTTTATTCGCCAAATAGACCCCAGCAAAGCTGAAGTTAACTCCCAGATTCGGGATGTACTTCAGAGGTAAGACATTCATCCCGTCTTCTTTCCGGATGTCTGACACCGGGCCTTTCCGTGGTTCTCCCCCCGATCCTAAGAGTAGCTGAGCTAGAGACTCACTGAATGATCTAGGCAGGGCTGTCCCATCATGCACAGGCTATCTCCATTCTCTGACCTGGGAACAACTCTGAGCAGAATTCCACATCTAGGAGCCCTCGGAACTGAGCGGGATTCCCTACGGCACAGCAAATGGCTGCTCGCTTTCCGCCGCTGTTGAGGGTCGTCATCTTGATTATCCAGATCGCCTAGAAAGTATCGGTATCCAGAATCAATAAGATCAACTCTCCCCTCCTCTGACAGAAGAACGAGCAGGACCACGATGAACCAAAGAGCGTGAAAGGGAACGATGTGACCGGAAAGCTCAGAGAACGGCCTACAGGGGGTCGTAAGCTGGGGTTCCAACCTGAATCACGAATAATTAATGAAGCTCAAGTCATAGGGGACTCGAGTTTCAGCAGGTGCAATTCATCGAACCGGAGGTCGCCGGGGGGCCAACAAGATTGAGAAACTGGGAGTCGGGTGCAGTGTCGAGGGGGACGCGACTGGTTCCAGAGCTCAACCAGACCATGGGGTCACTTGGGCTACATGAGAAAATGCCCCAGTGTGCGGGTTCAGCATTCCGACTCCTGCCTGTCTCTTCCCGTCCAAGGAACCTGGAGCCTAACCCATGCAGGTGCAGATGACCAAGGACAGAATTAGGGGACGTGGCACCACAGTTCACCGACATGGGAGTTCCAAAGAAGGTCCGCTGGATCTTCGCAAATCCAGAGAAATGGCAATGGGACCGAGGGAATTAGAGCCTCACAAGCATCCGGGAGACTTTTCAGGCATAATGCCTGGAGTCGCAAGAGGAGCTGAAAAGAGAGCCAGGCGCTGAAGGACAAAGCGGTCTTGGCTTCCTTCATCTGTGTTTCCCAGTGCAGTCCAATTCACGTGGTAGAATTTATGTATTTAGTTTCTGTCTGCTTGTTGTAGTTGAAAACTTGTGATGTTATTTATTTTTGTTTGGAGATTTTCAATGTGAAAAATAGATATTCTGAAGATGGAGGTTTTCCACGATTGTATCTCAAGGTGAGTCTACTTGATGCAAGTAAAGCATACTTTGACATATAATGCATATATTCGTACTATATTTTGTGTTTATTACCACATTTTAAAAAATCACTTCATGAAAAATGTGAGAGTTAGATACAACAATGTGAAATTTCTCATCACCTGTCCATAAGCACTGTAAAATGCATTCTAGAATGCAAAATTCCCAGCCACTTCTCTTTGGAACTTTCTGTGGAGTCGGGTAGCATCCTGGGATTTTCAGATGGCACAAGTGTGGTATGAGGTGGTCCTTGGCTTCCTGCTGAAGTTGGAATCCGGCAGATTGCTTAGGGTTGGTTTCAGCTTGTCCCTTCTTTCATGGTCATCACTAACCTTTCCTGGGCCCCCATGGGGACTGAGAACTTATCTAGGATCATAGGCTGGCCTGGGAAGGGGCCCTTGAGCCTTTGTGCTGTCCATGATGGTTCCATGCCACTGATCTGTTGGGACACATTCTGCAGAGGGATGGGCTGGCATGAGCTGTCCCTGTCTTTCTGAAAATCACAGAGATTTCTCGTGTCTGAAGCCACATAGAAATATCTGTGGAGTCTCAGTTAGGCCTGGGACGCCATTCACAGTCTCCTGTTCTTCCACTTAATGGCAGCAAGAGTGATTCGTGTGTTTCCTTATTGACTTCGAAATAATTTTGGTGATTTTGTTGTGTCAAAGAGCACTCCTCTTTCTGTGGCATGCAGTTCACCTGTAAGGTTTTTTGGGATTTTGTGGAAACTCTTGCATTTTTGCATAGCCTCACTTCATCCTGGATGCTCTCAGGCATGCACAAGCTGGTTCCTGCCTTGGTGGCATCTTGGAACATTTCGGGAGGCCCCTTAGGTCCAGGAGGCACTAGGAGGTCCATCAGGAATTGAGAGGGCATGCCTCTGCCCATCTGTAGCTGCAACTTCTCTTTGCCTTCAGAATGCAGATTCTCCCTGAACTAATAAATTATCTTCATCTTGGTGTAAGTAGCAACAATATAATAATTCATATTAACTCTATTAATAAAAACAACTGAATATCAACAATGAAGATAATAATAACAATGTTAATTATTATAATATTAATAGTAAAAATAAAACAAAGGCATTAGAGATTAGAGATTCCCCTAAGTGAAGGACAATGTACAGACATAGGGACACATGAGTTGTTTGGACTCAGAGTTAAATTAATCGTGTTCCTCAAAGGCAAAGGACAAGCAGCATAAGGAAAACACAAAGTTCATGGATGACCACATGGGCTACCTTGGAACTCATGTGGAAATACTGCAGGCAAATTGTACCTGGTACGCGGACTGCCCCACAGCCAGCCCCAACCCACCTTCATGAGGTAGGACAGCAGGATAATTGGGAAGGGGTCCATGCAAGGGAAGCAAGGCTCGTGTCACACCTGATTCAAAGAAGCACTGCTTCTGACAGATGTTTATCTCCTAACACTGTGTCACCTCTAACTGCCTGGCTGCATGTCTGCCATCTGTTCTTCTTAGGTCACAGGAGGGACAGACATTGCCATCCACATATCTGCATACAGAGCCATTGGAGGCCATACCCTTGTTGCGTCCTCTATGGAAAGGGGCAACATACATGGCAGATGCCATTCTCTGTCTCTTTGGAAAACTTTGTCAGCACATTTAAGGTTTTCTTCAGCTGCAGAAAACCACCTGCTTCAAAGTCTCATCCTCCACAAGTGGCAAGCACACAATTATTAATGGAGGCAAGGGGTGCATAGGCTTTGCCACATGATTCAGTTGGGACAAATAGGGGAGTCCTTCTTAGCTCTACAGCTCTGTCTGTGTGGCCAGCAGACAATGTCAGGCTGCATTGCCATTAGACTTGTCCCTTTGCACATAAGGCTTCCATCCAATCCTTTCCACAGATGTGGATCCTGACATCACTTCCTAATAAACATCCTGCACACTAAACTTCGTCTATATCCAGTTCCCTGGGAACTAAACCTGTGACCAAAATGAAAAGTTTCTAGGGAAGACAGGGTTTCCTTATCAGACAGGAATCAAATTGTGCTGAGCTAGAAAATAAGGTAAAGTCTGATGCCATCTCATGATTTTTTTTTATTAGGATATTACCACTGCCAGCAAGAATTATGTGCATCAATTCGTGGTGACAAACATCATATTGGAGTGGGATGAGGTTGTTGTGAGTTGAGGAGAAATGCTGATGAATGGACTTTACCCTCAACTTGGATTCAGGAGAGGACATAAAAACAGCTGGAAATAAAAGGTGTCTGAAAACATTTTTCTGGTTTTTCAAAAATTCAAATTTCAGGTTGGGGGACACTGTATGTTTAAATTCTAAAAGGATGTAGCATACTGAGAAGAAATAAGTATAGATAAAGTGTCCATTTTATGAATAATACAATTTATGGTATGACAGGAGATCAAGGGACATTACACAAATTTGGAGTTAAAGAAATTAACAGACATTCTCGATAATTCCTCAGCTATTATGGCAGAGATGCTGGGACAATGGATGTCTGTGTAGCAGTACTTTTTGTTTGTTTGTTTTTGGAGACCGAGTCTCAATCTGTAACCAGGCTGTGCTGCAATGGCGCAATCTCGGCTCACTGCTACCTCTGCCTCCCGGGTTCAAGCAATCCTCCTGCCTTGGCCTCCCGAGTAGCTGGGACTACAGGCACACACTGCCACACTCAACTAATTTTTGTATTTTTAGTACAGATGGGGATTCATCATGTTGGCTAGGATGGTCTCAGTTTCCTGATCTCATGATCTGCCTGCCTTGGCCTCCCAAAGGGTTGGGATTACAGGTGTGAGCCACCACACTTGGCCCATGTAGCAGTACTTTTAAACTTAATGGCTCAAAGCATCCACCTCCAAACTTACGTATTATATCTGCACAAGAGTACAAACCATGTGATGAATTTTAAAGGGAAGACAAGCCTGTGGGAATTCAACAGCCATGGCAACGTTTTGAACTTATTTTTATTAAACACGTAAGAAGTAAGTGAAGTTCAAGACCTAACATAATTGCCAGGAATTATTTGAGGAATTATCAAGATGACCTTAGACACTATGAAATCCTTACAATGCCTTCTGCTGGAGTTTCCTCCTAGAACCAGTGATTTTAAGCCAGAAGCAAATGTCTCTGCAGGCATAAGAATTCAACCCAAATGCACTATTCAATTTTAAATGAGATGACAATAAAATTATGTGCTGTATAGCAACAACTTTTTTTTTCTTTCAGACAGAGTCTTTCTCTGTTGCCTAGGCTGGCATGCAGTGGGGCACTCTTGGTTCACTGCAATCTCTGCCTCCTGGGTTCAGGTGATTTTCCCACCTTTTTCACAATGTATCCTTATCCTCAAACTCCTTCTCCTAAGTAGCTGGGATTATAGGCATGTGTCACCATGTCTGGCTGATTTTTGTATCAGCAAAATTATTTCTGGGGTGGAGAGTTAGTGACATTTTTTTCTCCCACACCCAAAAACATGTTCTCCAAATGATCTGTCAATAGAAATAACTGATACCTATATTTGCTAACCTACCTTTTTCTTTCTTTAAATTCAGAACTAGAGTGCAGAAAAGTGATATTAAGAAGGTTTCTTAATTTTCAACACAAGTGATGGGCTAGGCACTAGCTACAGATACACACTAATATACCCACAATAGTTTTGCCTTATTGCCTTCTATGTTCTAATAATGCACCAAAAGAAAGGTATAGATTAGCTTTTTATTTTTTTGAGATGGAGCTTAATTCTATCACCCAGGATGGAATGCAGAGGTGGGATCTTGGCTCACCGCAACTTCTGCCTCCTGGGTTCAAGTGATTCTCCTGCCTCAGCCTCCTGAGTAGCTGGGATTACATGCACATGCCACCATGCCCAAAAAATTTTTGTATTTTTTGGAAAGACAGCTTTCATCATGTTGGCCAGACAGGTCTCAAATCCCTGGCCTCAAGTGATCCACCTATCTTGGCCTTCCAATCAGCTGGGATTACAGGCATGAGCCATAGTGCCCAGCCAAAAAGAATAGCTTTAAATAGAAAGTATGAAACCAAAAGAAACATATGCTCATCAATTTTATACTGTATTTGGCCAGGTGCAGAAGATCGACTTGTAGTAATGTAAGGGAATAAGGTCAATTCATATCTAATTGTTTGGACAAGTCACCAGAAATCAAAAGTTGCAGGAGTTGTATCTTTTGAGGTGGGTTGCACAGGCAAGCAGCAAGTTGCTATCTCTCCAAAGTCCTAAACTGTTCTATTTCTCCTACTGTGGAAAAATGAGTCTTCTACTTGATTTCAATTTATATAGGAAAATGCTTAATAAAACTAATAAGGGCTACATTCCAGGACACAGCCAGACCACACATACACTGAACCTTGATTCTAGAGACACATCCTGTTCAATGTAATTGGATTTTCAAGACAACAAAAATATAACTCTGACACAATATTGGAGAGCCAAAAGGAAAGGACATTTTGGGTTGAAATTTTTTCTTTTAAAAATGTGTCCTTGAGTTCTATTAACAATAGCTGAAGCCTGGGAACAACTCAAATATCTATTGAGAGGAAATTGATAAATTATATGCATATTATAGAGTAGTATTTAGCAATAAAGGGGAATAATAAACTCTATTAATCAACATCATGATCATGGATCAATATAATCTTTCTAACCCCGAGTGGGGAAAGCTAAGCTAGAAAGTGTCCTATAACATACATAAATGTATACAAAATTCTAGAACAGACAAATCTAACATAAGCTAAAAAAGTTCAGAAAAGCCAGGTGCAGGGGCTCATGCCTGTTATGCCAGCACTTTGTGAGGTGGGTGGATCGCATGAGCTCAGGAATTCGAGACCAGCCTGGCCAACATGCTGAAGCTACCCCATCTTTACTAAAAATACAAAAATTAGCCCAGTCTGGTGTGGTACGCAGGAACAGAAAATCAAATACTACATATTCTCATGTATAAGTGAGAGCTAAACATTGGATTATACACTGTTTACCTCTCACTCATATGGAAACAGCAGACACTGGAGATTCTCAGAGGGAGGAGGGAGGGTTGGTGCAAGGCCTGAAAAACTACCTATTGGGTATTATGTTCACTACGTGTGTGATGAGATCATTCATACTCTAAACCCCATCAGCACACAATACATCCATGTAACAAACCTGCACATGTATCCTCTGTGTCTAAAATAAACATTAAAAACGTAAAAAATGAACAAATATATATGAGCAGTCATTTCTCAAAAAAGGAGCTACAAATGGACAACATATATATAAACAATTCTTTCCCTCTCTAGTCATCATGGGAATGCAAATGAAAACTACCAAGAAATATCACCTCACACCTGTTAGAATAGCTATGATCCAAAAGATGGATGATAACAAGTGTTGGTAAGGATGTGGAGAAAAGGGAACCTTTGTATACTGGTGGTGGGAATGTGAATTAGTATGGCCACCTTGGAAAATAGTATGGAGGTTTCTCAAAAAATTAACAATAAAAATACCATTTTGTTCCAGCAATTCCACTTATATTATATATAATATATATCCATATATATAAAAATATATATATATGAAGTCATTGAAATCAGTATGTGAAAGAGATATCTGCGCTCCTATGTTCCTTTCAGCAGTGTTCACAATAGTCAAGTTCTATGAAGAAGACATACAGGTTGTCATTCATTCATGGACGGATGAATTAATGTTTTTTATATATATATGCACAATGGAATATTATTCAGTATTATATAATAATGAAACCCTGTTATTTGTGACAACATTGATGAATCTGAAGGGCATGAAGTCATGTGAAATAAACCAAACACAGAATGACAAATACTGTATGATTTCACTTGTATTTAAAATCTCAAAAAAACAAACTCAGAAGCAGAGGGTAGACTGGCCAGGAGCTGTGGTGCAGGTAAATGTGTAGGTGTGATTATAGTACAAAGTTTTAGATATGCCACATAAATAAGTTCAGGAGGTCTAATTTATAGCATAGTGCTTATAGCTATGAATATTGTATTGCATACTTAAAATATAATAGGGCGAATTTATGTTAATTATTCTTACCAATAAAAATAATAATTAGAATGAGAGGGAGAACTTTGGGAGGTGATGAATATGTTTATAATCTTGATGGTAGTGATGCTTTCACAATGTATCCTTATTCTCAAGCTCACTGAGATATACACATTAAATAGGTACAGCTTTTTGAATGCAATCATGTCTCAACAAAGTGTTTTTAAGGGGGGTTGGTTAAAAAATTTAAAAAGGAAGGGTAGATGTTCCTTTGCCCTTCTCTCATGCCTGTTTTCTCCCTGATGTCTAGAATTCAGAAATAATAGGTGGGAATTTAGCAGCCAAACTAGGGCCTTTTCTAAAATATAGCAGAGCAGAGAGCTGGAAGAGACCTGCATCCCTAATGATACTAGAAAGTATCTGTACTAGCCCTGAATGGTATAACTACAGGTTAATTTTAAGTGAAAAAGAAATCAACTTCTGCCTTGTTTAAGCAAACTTATTCAGGCATTAATTTTACAAACATGTAGAGAATGCATACTCCTTATGAGCAGAAACAATGTTTATGCCATATGGTCCATGATGGGTGTTCAATAATGTGTGATGATGATAATAATGAAGACAATGGTGATAAATAAAAGAAAATAGAAAGCAGTGAAACCAAGTGGTTTAATAGCTATACATAGTTATTTTGTTGAAAGATTCTGCTGCTAATATTATTCAATATTTTTGTATGCTGGTGCAAGTAAGGAAATTTACATAGTCTAATAAAAATTATCAATTTATAAAACAGTAAGAATTTCATAGAATGGGGCTAATAATCTGCATTGCAAACTAACTCTTTCAGTTGATTTTATGCACAGTAATTATTGAGAATCCCCTTATCTAGATCCAATGGATCTGGACCTACATAGGTGCTATCAAGACTTAAGGAAGAAAATTTTCCTGACTCTATCCATACCTCCAGTTAGTAACAGATCTAGAGATTTAGAACTGAAATCCAGACCTCCTGCTTCCATATGCAGTGACCTTTCACTGTACTCTTTTGCTTCACTTGATGAAGAGGATTTGAGAAAAAAATGACCACATGATTCAACTCCTCCTCAGCTCTGAGGAATATAGCCCTGTCCCGGCAAACAAGAAGCTCCTGCAGTAGTAGAGGAGGCAAATATACATTCACTAATCTAACGTACAAGGCAGTAGGCACTGTACCATAAACAAGGCACTGTGGGTGTTCAGACCAGGGGCAAAGCAGGGATTAATAGGGCTAGTAAAGTCTGGGAAGTGTTCACTAACAAAATGTTCTAATCATTAACTAAACTAAATGGTTTCTCAGCATGGCCTAATTAATTGCAACTTAATATAAATGGTTGTTCATAAACCTTAATTTTTTGCCAAAATATTGGTAGTTTATGTTCCCATTTAACAAGGTTTTCTGGTCAAAACTGTGCACCCACATCATTCTAATGAACTTAGTGTCCAATAAAACATGGACTCTCAGTCATCCCATGAAGGTGATTTTGTGTGCATAGTATATCTCTGTTTGTGAATATGCCTAATGAGGTATGGAAGGACACTTATTATCCAAAGAGAGACATTCCACTGGTGCTAGAGAGCCACAGATGGAAGTTTTCTCTGCCTACTGGAAATAAAGCCAAGCTTTCTTCTTTCCTCAGCCGTGAGGATTGCTGTCCTCCTCTTTATCATTCTCTTTTTTTTTTATGAGCCAAGCTCCACCAAATAACAAGATAAACTTTGTGTAAGACTTGGTAAGAGTAGAGTATCTGACACCTTATGGTGCTATAATACTCAAAGCAGGAGTCACAAAGGAAATCTAGAAGACCTGTTGGCTGAGAGACCTGCAGCCTCATGGTTCATTAGCTCTCCATAGCAACTCTCACATGAAATGAAGTCAGTGGTGTTTCAAGTGCTTGAAACCCTCTTTACTCTACCTCTAAACGTGAATTACTTAGGCAAGTTTACTAGCAGTTACTAGACCTCAAAAGCAAAATAATCAGGCATTATTCTACTAAATATTGGTCTCCATAACTCCTCTATTTTCTTTAGGAAAAGTTAGCCTAAGACATTTGGCATAAAGGTTATGCCAAAGCTTTGGTGGGGTCAGCCAGGAGGGATTCATGGGGATCTCCTTGAAGATATTACAGTAATCTAAGAAATCTTCAATGTATTGCCCCGCAGTACTGTTGGTCCCTTGTACTTGACTTTTCCCCTTAAGTTGCATTCCAATTCCTAACATTATCATTCCCTCTTCCTTCTCAGCAACTAGTCTTCTAAATTAGAACTTAAACACAATGACCAGATATGACCCTGCAACAGAGCATACCATTCTGCATTTAGCATGCAATCATGAATCACAGGTATAAGACCCCTTGAACAGACATGGTTTTGGTGATTATGTGTAGGACTTACTGCTTTTACCCAAGAAGATGATCAGGCATCCTAAGTAGATCAGAAAATTTTCTGGAGCTCTTGAATTTGTATAGGCAAGAAAGATCAAGCAACATGTTGCCTTATATGAGGCAAACTATCTTCTCATATTTTCTTTTGAATTCAGGATTTCAAGGTTGGGGAAGGAGTGGGAAAGTAGCCATGAACATGTGAGAATGCGGATGATCCTTTTACATTGTCAGAGATCGTCAAATTCTATGCTTTACATTGTTTGCTAAAAACACTTTACAAAGTTTTTAGCAGAAAATATGATGGCACACATGCCTATTCTTGGTGAACCCAGACATTTTAATCTAGTCTGTGGTAGTAAATTTCAAAGGACTGCTTAGGGTTAACGAATCCTTCAAGTTATAAAGATGAAGGGCAATTTTTGAACAATTCCCATTTTGCTGTAGGAAAACTAATCTGGAAGAAGTAAAAGGGAGAGATTGAAGTGGAGAGAATGGAGGTGGAAAATGAGTTCAGTTGATCAAATATTTGTTAAGCACCCATTGTATGTGGGGTCCTTACAAGGAAACAAGCAGACAAAGAACAAAAGCATGTGATGGCCTTGCTCCTAAGAAGCCAGAGGCCAGTCACCTGGATTGCTACATACCAGGAAGATGTCAACAAGCCCCTACAATATGGCACTGGCATAGGATGAAGAAGAGGTTTCTTTCTACGAGATAAATAGCACACGACCAAAAAAGAAAGCCAAAAGTTACACAAGGCTCGAAAACCTAAGGCACCAACCCTTAAGAGATCTGATTGTCGGTGGTGAGTTTGGAAGGAAAATTATTAGGATTATTTTAGTACTAATAATTTTGAGTTGTCTATCCAAGATTTTTATCTGCACCTCTGCCTTAGGTAATACTGCGTGTGTGTGTGTGTGTGTGTGTATGTGTGTGTGTGTGTGTGTGCCTTTGAATGTGTTTGAAATATATTCTCTATCCCACACTCCGCATAGGTTTGTGGCTGATCTGAAACTATACTCTTAGGGATGGGGTTAAGCTACTCTATCACACTGTGAAGGGTTGATATGTAAGAGACTCTTAACATTTTACACATTATCTTTAAAATGCTTCTTTTTTTGTGAAGGGAAGAATAAGAATTTGTAAACAAATGCAAAAATATCTTTAACTAAACAAAAGAACAGTTCGTTAGCCTTGTTATGATTAGCAGAGAGGATAGCTGCAGACACTATAAAATCACTCAGCAACAAGATTTGACAAAACCTGGAATATGGCTCTATTTTTCCTGTTTTATAGAGGAAAATATTAAGGCTCTGGGAACTGAAGTGCTTTTCCCAACAGTGGAGTAAATGTCAGAGTCAACGCTGGGTTTTACATCCCGGCTTTCCCTATACATCTTACCCTATGGTTCTGTTGTGCTGTTCCTTTGTGTGACACCGTAAAGCCTGGTTAAAGGTGATACCATATCAAATTGTATTAATTCAGTAGCACACAACACCAGGGAATTGATTTATAAGATTATTATCCTTGTGGCATTACTGAAGACCCAACTGATTAGTAGTTATCAAGTAGTCATCCTGGCTAAATATATGGGTTTGATTTTTAATTTTGAAAATGAAAAATATTTTAAAATATATGTCTTATATCCATATCCCCAGGAAATTCTAATCAAGTTTTAAAACTTCCAAATTTAGATTAACTAATGGGTTTTTTTTGTTTTAATTTTCACTCAATGAAAATAGAAGAAACTAATTGGATAGAACAGCACAGCAGAAGCATTACTTATAGCCAAAAATGGGATACAACAAGACTGAAGAAGAAAATGCAAGACAGTGCTTAAAAAAGCAGTCTAATGAAAAGTGGGGTCTCCTCTGGGTGTCCTTAGGTAGACATTGCAGCATCACTGTAAAGTTTTTCTGGAAGGCTTGGGAAGAGAGGAGGAAACAGAGAAGGGCCAAGAGGAGAAAATAGAATGAGGCTCAGAATACCAAGCCTTAGTGCTGTCCCTATCACCTTCCTCACTAGATCACTGGGTGATCTTGGGCAAGTTTCTTCCTTTCCCTCAGCTCATTTCCTTATCTGTAATGTAAGTGACTAGACAAGATAGCCTATGATGTTCATTGTAACTCTAACTTTTCTTCCCAAAGCAAATAGCTGGAAAAGACACTGTGCTCACAATATGCAACAAATAAAAACAAAAGATTTTTAAAAACCCCTAGTGTAACTTGAATTCTTACAAATAAGCAATGATACATCATAATTTTACAAAGTCCTTTTGTGATTTCATTTTTAAAATCATGTCAAGTTTTATTTTACTTCATAATAAGATAATGGGAGATAAGGTGTTAAATGGGTTCATGAAGGAATGTATGTAAAAGACACAATAATCCAAAACAGGTAATTGTTATATTAGTAGTTCCCTTTAATGGGGGGGGGAGCAGATAAAAGAACGTTAGGAAAAGCTTCATAAAGTGGATTATACAGAATGTGCTTTAAAAGAGTTTGCTGTTTTATTGAGTGGGGAAAGAACAATATGGGGAGTTATTATTCAAGGGTTAAAGCTATACAAAATGAGTCAATTACAGAGATAGGCTCCAAAACATAGTACCTATAGTTAACAATGAAGTATTTTGTATTTAACAATTTGTTAAGAGGGTCGATCTTAGGGGTTCTGACAACAACAACAACAATAACAAAGGGACGTAGGAAACATTTGGAGGTGATGGATATATTATTACCTGGATATTGGTTGTGGTAACAAGAGTAATATATATGTGCAAACTTGCCAAACTATATCCATTAATTATGTACTGTTTGTGTATAACAATTTTACTTCAGTTCCTACTGTATTGCCTGGTAAACAATAGATGTATAAAGTAAGATCAATGATTATTGCATGTGCGTGTCAAAAATAATGAAGAAAGCGGGTGACAATAAAGACATCCTGAATCTTTGGGAAATAAATAGCATTCACCTGCTTTCTCATCCATTGAGATATCACCACATTTATGTATTTGTGTGTCCCTGGAAGTTTCCTGTGGGAGATTCAGTTATTCTCTTTTCTTTAGGCTCTACTAACCAAGGACAAATCACAGACTCAGAGAGCTTCATAAAAAGGCCCAGACACACAATGCCCAGAGACTCCAGGCTCAACCCACATTGATGCTGGCCCTTCAGCCATGAGACTCCATTTGCTTCTCCTTATTCTCCTTCTTTTCTCAATTATCTTATCCTCAGGTAGGTTGGTAGCTGATTACTATAAGGTTCTGCAGATTAGCAGGCTATATCCCTGGCCAGACAAGATCCTAAAATCAGTCCTGTGGGTTCAAGAACCTAATATTTACAGCTTCACTACGATTATAATAGGGAAAAATAGAAAAGAGACTCATTTAGCAGTAGCTCCTGTTGATAAGATTCCATCCATGTCTTTTGACCTAGTGAGTGGATATAATAATGGATGCTGCTGAAATTCAATCCTGTCAGATCACACTGCCTACACATAAATTTCGATGCCCCACCAAGGCATCTCAAGATACAAAGTAAGGATACAACAGAATGTGATCTCAATGAGATGCCTTTGTGGGACATGGAAATTTATATGCAGGAACTTAGATCTGACAGGATTGAATTTCTGTGGCATCTATTATTATATACACTCACTAGGTCAAAAGAGAGGGATGGAATCCTATCAATAGGAGCTACTGCTAAATGAGTGTTGACAAATCTGAAAGATTTTTTCAAAGAGACAAACGGAAAAATTATAATCCTAGAATAATTGAAAATTATATGAGAGACTTTTCAAAATAAATTATGTTTTGTGTGGTTATGAATAAAAAATGATTTGCAAAGTGAAACTGAAGACTAGAAAGCAGAGTTAAAGGAACTTCAGACAAGTGAATTAATAAGGAGGAAATGCACCAAGAAGTGATGCTCATGGTATATTACAGGTAACCACACAGAAATGGGTAACATAACTTTCAATACAAAAATGGCTAAAATGTAATGGGCTAAGCATGCATTTTGGGGGCTTTTGGAAAAAAAAACAGCATAATAAACCTAAAGAAGATAAAGGGAAAATTATAAATGCAAAATATAAATTAATGAAACTAACGAGAAAAAACTAGTATTTTAAAAAATGTTTTTCAAAAAGTCTAATAAACTTTGTAATAATCTGGCAATACTGAACAAGAGAAAATTAGAACATGTTTAAAATAACTACTGCAGGAATGAAAGGTTAATATCAAAACATGATTCAGAGATGCAAATAATTTTTAAATTTGTATATTATATTCCCTCTTCACTGGGTACTTGGGGATTTTCCTGTTGCAGTTCACTATATCATGACTGTGTCATCATTTTTGATGCTAGTAAATTATTACCATCAGCATACAAATATGCTGTTGTTTATCTGATCTAAGAAAAAGGATGTCCTTGCTTTTCTTCTGATGCCAGCTGTCATCCCATTTTTTGCTCTATTTTTAAACAAAACATCTTAAACCAGTTGTCCATACTCTCTGTCTTCAATTCCTCTCCTCTCATTGTTTCTTAAATATATCCCAGTCAGGCTCTCTCCGCCTTTTTGATCATGCTATTGACACCACTTTTGTCAAAGTTACGAATAATCTCCGTATTGCCAGATCCAATGATCATTTTTCACTACAACTTCAATTGGCCTATTAGCAGCATTTGACACAAATAATCACTTCCTTCTTCACAGTATACTTTCTTCACTTGGCTTCCAGGATAGCACATTCACTTGATTCTCAGCTATCTCACTGGAGCTACCACTTCAGCTTCCTTTGTTTCTTCCTCATCTTTTTGCATCACACCTCCTATTGGAGAGCTCCAGAGCTCAGTTCCTGGTCCTCTTCTCTTTTCCCTCACCACACACTCTTTGGAAGGGCTCAGCAAGTCTCATCCTTTTAAATTCTCCTTTTGGACCTCCTTTTGAACTCCAGGCTTATAATAAATTATCCAACTGCATAACTGGTATATCTACTTCGACACTTAATTTCAAAAGTAATGTATATCCAAAATTAAACTCACGATTTTCCCTCAGAAACCTCTACATACAGATTTTCTCTTCTTGCAGAGTGCCATGGTCAGCATTGGAGCCTCTCTTAACTTTCCTGTCCACTTTCATCCTCAGCAAGCCTCTATCTCTGCACCTCAAGAATCTCTCAGGGCTCCCATCCCTTGCCCAACCTCGGGCAGTAGCTGCCTCACACTCATTGAAAGACCAGAGAATCTACTTCTCTCAGCTACCTGCCCTGCCCTGCCTTCAGACCTCATCAGGCTTCTCTTCTTATGCACCTGTGAGAAAAGAGAGTGAAGGGGGTATTCTCTCAGCTTCCCAACCCACTCCCCAGTAACAGAGGATTTTCCACGATTCTTACAGTGTGATCTTTACCTTGCTCTGACCTCAAATTGCAGCAGTTCTTACATGCCTGTCTCTCAAAAGTGTCTCAGATAGTTCTCCCGCTCTCCATCTGATCTTACCTAGGAGCACACAAGATAGGTCATGAAAAAACCATTAGTGGGGCCGGGCATGGTGGCTCACACCTGTAATCCCAGCACTTTGGGAGGCTGAGGCAGGCAGATCACGAGGTCAGTGGCTAACACGGTGAAACTCTATCTCTGCTAAATACAAAAAATTAGCTGGGTGTGGTGGCACGCACCTGTAGTCCCAGCTACTTGGGAGGCTGAGGCAGGAGAATCACTTGAACCCTGGAGGCAGAGGTTGCAGTGAGCCAAGATTCTGCCATTGCACTCTAGCCTGGGTTACAGAGTGAGACTCCGTCAAAAAAAAAAACAAAAAGAAGAAGAAAAAAAAGAAAGAAAGAAAGAGAGAGAGAGAAAGAAGGAAGGAAAGAAAGAAAGAAAGAGAAAGAAAGAGAGAGAGAGAGAAAGAAAGAAAGAAAGAAAGAGAAAGAGAGAAAGAGAGAAAGAAAGAAAAAAGAAAGAAAAAGAAAGAAAGAAAAAAAAAAGAAAGAAAGAAAAAAAGAAAGAAAGAAAGAAGAAGGAAGAAAGAAGAAGGAAGGAAGAAAAAAAAAAGAAAGAAAGAAAGAAAGAAAGAAGAAAGAAAGAAAGAAAGAAGAAAGAAAGAAAGAAAGAAAGAAAGAAAGAAAGAAAGAAAGAAAGAAAGAAAAGCATTAAAGCATTAGTGAGTGAGAGTGAGTGTGTTTGGGCCCCTACTGATGCTAAACTATCACAAGCCCACACTCAGCCTTTCAACATTTGCTTGAGGTTCACTTGTTTCCTTCTTATCTCCATCAAGGGCAGCTTCCTCCTTCTTCTGCTGCTGCAACTCAGGTACACACAAAGCATCTGTGGATCTGTTCTTTTTTCAGTAGGGCTTCATCACTCTGAATTTAAGTTAATTAGCTGTTTTTGAGACCTCGGCTCTGTCTTTTAAAATGAAATCTATGATCTATAGATTATCCAGCTTATTCTCTTTGTCAGGGCAAGAGCATTTTTCTATAACTTTCTAAATTCTAAACAAAAGTAAAAGTTCAGTTCTTTTCAGAATCCCCCCATGTCAGAAAGTATTACTATTATCATCAGTTTAGTGATATTTATGGAACTCCAAGTTGACTCTGAGATCAGCTTTTGGGTTAAATTATTTCCTCCTGATATATAGCCTTTGGAATTTTATTTGCTGCAGATCTCTTGGTAATGAATAATTTTAGTTTTTATCTGTCAATTTCATATTGTTATTTTTGTTCTTGAAAGACAGCATTACTGAGTACCCAATTCTATATTAACAGTTATTTTCTCTCAACATTTGTTGATACTAGTTTATTCATTTTTAGTTTTTGCTTCTCTATAATATTCAGATAAATATTATTTCATTATAAATTGTCCTTTTTTCAATGTTTGTATGGTCTGGTGTCTGGTTTTAATGTTTTATAATTTAACTAATGTGAATTTATTTTTATATTATCTGTTAGAAATCTATTCTTTGAATCAGTGGATTTATACTTTTTCCTAATTTCTTTTTGAGAACCTCTTGAAATGGTGAATCCTCTTACACTTCTCTCCCCGCATATTTGAATTAAATAAATGTTAGACCTTGTGTTTCCATGCTACATTCTGGGTATATCATTTAAACATTTTTTTCTTTACTAATTATCCTGTTACCTATATCTAACATATCATTAATAACTTGCATTTATTTTTAAATTTTTTTATTCAGACCTGCCTTTTTTTTTTTTTTTTTGGAGACAAGAGTCTCACTCTGTTGCCCAGGCTGGAGTGCAGTGGTGCAATCGTGGCTCACTGCAACCTCCACCTCCTGGGTTCAAGTGATTCTCCTGCCTCAGTCTCCTGAGTAGCTGGGACTACAGGTGCCAACCACCATGCTTGGCTAATTTATGTGTATGTGTATATATATATATATACTTTTTTTTTTAGTAGAGACAAGTTTTCATCATCTTGGGCACGCTGGTCTTGAACTCCTGACCTCGTGATCCACCCCCCCCTTGGCCTCTCAAAGTGCTGCGATTACAGGCATGAGTGACCACGCCCAGCCAGACCTGCCCATTTTTTCTATCATCTATATTGTTTTACTATTGTTTTTACATCTTTGTAATAGTAGATTGTTTCTTTAAACAGTCGATACACAGCTGCTTAATAATTTCTCCACATTGACAATTTCAATACATTTAGTTTTCAAGGGTTTAAATGTGCTATTCATTTCATTAACTTTTATTCATGGTGTCTTGCTTACCTCATCATTTTTAATACTGAACTCATTGCTCATCCTTAATCTGCCATCATTCTACGGTCTGAAATGAAAATGCTATTATCCAAACTTCCTCTGTGAAACTGACTCAACACTTTATCTCAATATAGAAGTTCTAGGATTAATGAATTGGAATTTCTGATGGCCCAAGAGTCAGTAGTACCACCATTAGCATTGCTGATAATAGCAGATCTTCCCAGAAGATCTGGGAAATCCTCACCCCCCTCCGTCAGCTAGCCAATACAAAGTGCTCAGTGTTCAAGCTCCAGTTCACAGACTATTTCTGTGTTTCAAAGAGGAGATATTTTAAGAACTTGCCTAACCATTTTCAAGAATAGAAATGTTTCAAAGAGATCCTCTAAAGTGTATTTGTTCGATAGCAGCAGTCATTTGAGAGCAGCTAACTTGCAGTCATGACCAAAAGCCTAAATATTTCTTTCATTCTAATGACACCTATTTTGTGTCTTTTGGAGATATCTCAGATTCAGATGTATTCATACTATTCTATGATTTGGGACACTACTATAGATTCTCCAAAATGTTACAACATTCCAATGGTATTTTGGGAGGTATAGAAGGAGAGGAAAAAGAATGGGCTCAAGTCTACCCTGACTTATTTTCTTACAACATATTTCATTGTCCAAAACTTTTAGAACTATATTAATACAGAATTGACAGTGGGTATTCTTCTTTTCCTTCTGATTTTAATAGGATTGAAGGAAGTGTTTTGCTATGAAATTGCTATATGGCTTGTATTCAGTCAAATTTTGACTTTGTAAAGGCAATATTCTTCTCATTATTTTTAAATGTTTACCAGGATTCACAGTATTATTTTCAATTCTCCACGTTCAAAGGCATATTTAAATAACTTGATGAAATGGGTATATTATATATGTTACTCTGCTATGGAAACAGAAAAACCACCACCAGATTATATTCTAGATACTTTGTACACCAATCGCAACATCTTTTTTTTTATCTAAGACAATCAATTCTTCCACAGGTGGGAGCACATATATTAGCATCATTTACTACTTGTAGTTTTCACTACAGACTTTCAGACTTATGGTGCCTAAAGGAAATACAATGCTTCTAGCTGGATTTAAAAGCTACAAATAAACAGAGGAAATATACACTATTTTGAAAGTACCACTTGAGTGTTATGTATGTATTTCAATCTTATGTTGCTAATTTTAGTCGTTCAAGGTTAAAGAGCTTAAATCTCCTTCTCATGCGTTCCTGAATCACCCATTACTCCCACACATACATTGTTTGATACAGCATAAACCTAAGTAAATAAAGATGTGGCAAAATGAAAAAAATAAAATAATGTTATACCATTCTCATCTAAGAATGGCATCAGTAGACAGATGTGGATAAAAGTAATGTGATTATAATTTTAAAAATCATATTTAATAGAACCCATTTATTATTAAATGAATATTAAATTACTTAATGTATAATAAACCTTTAACACATTGAAAACTCCTAATGCAGAGTGAGATCAAAATGAAGGTATTAACTTTTTTTTCCTAGTCTTTGCTTTAGTTGTTCTTTCCACCAGACCATCACTTTATTTTAAGGATATTGTAATAGCACAAAGCCATCAGCTTTACCATTAGAGAAATGTTCATTAAATTATCTTTGTTGTAATAAAGGTCATCTGGAGGAAATAATGGTCTGAATACAATAATAAATGTTAAGCTTTCTAGTATTTTCCACTTTTAGACACAAATTGAAAGAACCATTTATAATGTCAAAAACATACTTTTTCTAACTAATCTATTCTATGACTAAGCCACTATTAGCAATTAAAGTAGATAGATCAAATCTAAATGTGGAGAGAAAAAGTAATTTCTAATTATGTTTGAACAGATGAAAGCATGAATAAATTGAAAGCCTGCAATATTAGCTTGGGGGAGTAACGTCACTTGGGGGAGCAGGAGCAGGATATACCAGCCTTTAGCTCTACACCCTCCCCCCAAGAAAAAAATATATAGATAGCTATGTACAAACCAAAATAGCCCTGGGAGGGTTCAAGGTACCATTTAAGAAACTATGGCAACATAGTGAAGCCAAAAAAAAAAAAAAAGAGAGAGAAAGAGAGAGTGAAAGAAAAAAAAAGAATAGCCACATAGAACAAACAGCTGCTGAAATCAGCATACCTGAGATGCCAGAAACATCTTTTTTGGCTAGAAACAAAAGCAGAAAGGGACTATCTGTATCAGCCACAAGGTGGAACCATCATGGCCCTCAGTAACCCACTCTGGCGGAAGACACTGGCATTTTTTGCCACTGGAGTAAGCAACAGCCCTTTCTGACAGAAAACCCAGAGAAAAAGATGAAGATGTACCATCTCCTCCCACATCCCTTTTCCCCACCAAAAATGCAGTGACTGTTGGGCCAAACCAGGATTGGAACTGCTACCTTTCTCAATCTGCATGTGTCTCTGACATATGAGCAGCAACCATTTCAAGAGCTCCCACATAAAAACCCTCATACTAAATTTACTCTGTTACTTAAGAGTGTTTATGGATTTACATTCCATTTGTGGACTAACTATCTCACTGGATCTTCTTTCCTGCAGTAAGAGGTGGTTTGGGTGCTGCGGAAGGTCATTATCTCAATTTGTCTGGTGTCTGCAGAAGAGATGTCTGCAAAGTAGTAGAAGATCAAATTGGTGCCTGCCGAAGAAGGATGAAGTGCTGTAGAGCAGGGTGGATTTTAATGCCAGTTCCAACACCACTTATTATGTCAGATTATCAAGAACCCCTTAAACCTAAGTTGAAATGAAACTGAGATAAAATAAAAATACATCAAAAGTGAAGTTGTTTGCATCTAAGAATATTAAAATATACATATTAAGTACTTCCATCTTGATAACCATCTTGCATTTTCACTTATGAACACAAATGAATAAATACTAATTTCAAATATACCCAAGTACTATTTCTTTGTGAGTCATTAACAGATCTTAACAAAACTTTTAAAAATGAGAAAACTGTCAATTTTGTTTTCCAAGATGGTGGATTGAAGGCATTGTTAGTCTGCCTCTTGCACTTGGAAAGACAAAATGGTGTGTAGAGATTCACACTGTGAACTTTCTTTCAAGAAGCAACACAGAAATTTAACAGGAAAATTGAAATAAGCCACAGACCATTTGAAAGAAGCAGCAGGATGCAGCTTACACCATAAGCTAGGCAGAAAATTGTAAGTTTCCAGGGTGTGCGAGGGGGGTAAACTGACTCTAAGATATACACTTCCACTGGGAAACCTATCAATCCAGGCCGTGAGGGAAGGCCTTAACTCTACTCAGCGCTGGAGCTGATTTAGGGAAGAGTGGTGAGTATATGAGGAGTGGCATTGGGATGTGCTTTGAATCTCCAACACATTCCCAGTTTCTAGCAGGATGGAGGGAAGCCATTTCTGATTCTACCTCAGAGAGGACCTCCTAGAAGTCTGCCAGCTAACTCAGATGGTAGTCACAGGTTGAGAGAACCTCCCAACTGAAATGTTTGATATAATCTTGACTGGGGACAAACTGCCCAGGCCAGAACTGATAGGTGAGTGGGAAGTGTGCTGCAGGAGCAAGCACAGGAGCTGGGGGCCCCTACTCTTCAGGTGGATCAGGAAGGGTGTGGCCTGAAGGTTGCAGTTGCTGTTGCCATATGACAGGCTTATGGTATAGATCAGTTTTCAGTTCTGAGCTCCGACTTCTTGAAACTTAACTAGCTACTCCCAGTGGAACACTGTGGGTGTGAGACCTGCCTTGCCAAGTGTGTGGGAGCTGGATGGGGCTTACTACCAAGCTGCTACTCCCCGTTCTTCATATGGACTCTCCTTGTACAGAGGCAGAGACAGCTTCACTTCTCTCTGGAAAATTACCCCAGTGGCCCAAGAACTGCCTTCCAATTCCCACTGCAGCCAGTGTTTGTCCCACACGTAGAGAGCCAGAGCATCACCTTACCTGACCTAGTTCCCACCTGGCTTTGCTCAACCACCTACTCTGGTAGATTAACACAAAAAACAGAAGAAACATTTAGAAGCTCTATAGCTCCACCTATTTCCTGAGACACCAGAGTGCCTCCCATGGGTAACATAAGGCAAGTCCAAATCTCACTACTACCACCACAGCTGGCAGTCTTTTGGAAGCACCACCTCCTGGCTGAAGTCCTACTGACACAGTCCTTTACAGCATCTGCAGGTAGAATAACATAGCACCCAGGAAGGAGAAAAGTTGTGAGTGACCACAACTGTTACCATTGCTTGCATCACTCTGGCTAACCAGGAGGCCCTGAGTCTGTCCATGTGATGAGTTCATTACTACTACAACTGGCATTTGAGAAATCCAACACACAAAACACTAGGACTATTTATAACCAAGGAATCTCTCAGAGTCTACATCACTCCCCTGCTATCCCCATCTGATCAGCTGCTGATACACACTGCTGTGAGACTTGAGGACAGATTACATCACTGGATCCATTGCAGACATTCTTGAGCACCAGCCTGGTGTGCGGCAGCCCCACTGGGTAGCTAGACCCAGAGAAGCAGCAGCAGCATATGCAGTAATCTGAATTTCAGGGACTCCTGCTCTGAGGAAAGAGGAAGCACACCACATCAAGGGAGCACCCTGGGGACAAAATAATGTAGATGGCCTTGAGTCCCAGAACATTCCACTTATGGGAAGTTGTTTGGTGTTTTTTTTTTTTTTTTCCAGCAGAAGAACATGTGCATGCTAGGCTCAGCGAGGAAAGTCTGTAGCTATATTCCAACAATCAGGCAGCCTTGATGCTCAAGAAGGGTCTTGGAGAATGGAGACTTATTTTCCATCTCATACACTACTGCAGACACAGTAGTACTGTGCTCAGAGCCAGTGTACTGAGTTGAGCGGCCATAAAACCTACTGAGACACCAGCCACGACAGCTAAAGGAGTACTTGCATTACCACTCCTCCAACCCCAGGCAGCCCAGCTTGCAGCTCCAAAAAAGACCCCTTCCTTCTGCTAGAGGAGATTAGAGGAAAGAGTAAAAACGACTTTGTCTTACTTCTTGGATATCATTTGAGCCATAGTAGGATAGGGCACTGGTCAGGGTCAGAAGGTCCCCATTGTGGATGTAACTTTTTTTTTTTAATATTATAGGCTGATTGACAGAAGAGACTTGTCTCAAATAAGACTTTGGACTTGGAGTTTTGAGTTATGTTGGAATCAGTTAAGACTTTGGGGGACTGTTGGGAAAGCATGATTGGTTTTGAAATATATATAAAAGACATGAGATTTGGGAGGTGCCAGGAGCAGAATAATATGGTTTGGCTCTGTGTCCCCACCCAAACCTCATCTCAAATTATTATCCCCACATATCAACAGAGGGACCTGTAATCGCCATGTGTTGAAGAAGTTTACTTCATGCTATCCTCACAATAGTGAGTGAATTCTTAGGAGACCTGATGGTTTTAAAATAAAAATACAAAAAATTAGCCGGGTGTGGTGGCGGGCGCCTGTAGTCCCAGCTACTCGGAGAGGCTGAGGCAGGAGAATGGCGTGAACCCGGGAGGCAGAGCTTGCAGTGAGCCAAGATCATGCCACTGCACTCCAGCCTGGGTGACAGAGTGAGACTCCGTCTCAAAAAAAAAAAAAAAAAGTAGGAGGTTTCTTTTTCTGTGCACTCACTTCTCTCTCCTGCCATCTTGTGAAAAAAGGTGCCTGCTTCTGTCTTGCCTTCCACCATGATTGTAAGTTTCCTGAGGCCTCCCAAGCGATGCAGAACTGTGAATTAATTAAACATCTTTCCTTTATAAATTACCCAGTGTGGGGTAGTGTCTTTACAACAGTGTAAAAATGGACTAATACAGGTTCCCTGAAGTATTCTGAGTCCCTTTAGAGGCAAGAATCTCTTCATAACAGCATGGTATACTGATGAAGTACATCCTGATCTTCTCATGGGCTGAGAAAGAATTTATACATACCCTTTATGTGCCAGCAACTCTATGTGCAGGCTTTTGAGCCCCAGAACGGGCTTTCTTGCCCCATCTAGTCTATCTAACATTTTTCTAAGCCAACTCAATATCTCTCATCCACACTGGGATATCCAAATTGCTGTCTGTTACCCACCTGAGATAATGAGATGTTGTTAAATCAGGTGTGTGTGACCCAGATATGTCTATCTGGAGTGGCAGGAGAGGGTCTATCTGCTCACGAGAGTCTCTGCAACATTTTCTAAGTCAGTTCAGAAGCTTATTGATTCACCTTTGCAGGCGACATAGCCATGAGAAAGGTCTCCAAAAATTCCTGACCTTCTGGAAATTTTTAAAGTCTCCACAGGTGTCCAGAGGTGACTGTAGCTGTACTGAAAGTCACTGCCTGGATAAATGGCCTGTTAAAGCAAATGCAAAATACGCTAAGCCCACTAAGGATACCCAGAAGCCATGGTATTCAGTTAATTTTTGTCTTTCTTGCAGGTGGGAGAATGCTGAGGATTATGCCCTCCTATAGCCAGTGAAGGTTATGCCAGTGCCTAGATGTACCAGTCAAGAGGGGCCATGGGAAAGCAGATGGCAGAAGGGTAGCCAGGTCCTTTCGCTGGGGTTTACTGCTTGTCATGAGCTCTGCTGCTGGGCAGCATGTGCGATTTCTTACTCCTGCCATGTTTTCAAGAAGCCTTGCCCCATCAGCCAGCTGTCCTACCTCCTGAAAGCTGGTGCATGTTTGTTAGCATGGAGATCCAGAACAAGAGTCACTTTAGTATTTATTCATAGGCTGAGACACCTGAGATTTCCATAGAGTCCCCATGTGTGCACATGCCTACCTGCAAGTTGTTTTTTCTATTTTTTTGAATGTTAATCTTCGCCTTCTGGAACTCAATATTACCCCATGTGGCCAAATATGGGATAATTGCCAGAGGAAACGGTTCTTTAGGTCCCAAGTCCACAGGGTTAGTATTATTATCAATATTAAAATTATTAACTATGGATATTAGTATCATAATAATCATCATCATTCCTGTTAATGCTCATCAATATGTTTATTATTACTATCATTAAGATGGTTGATTAATGTTATTATTCAGTAATAAATGTTTAGTTTCTCCACTCAATCAGTCAAACTGGAGTCTGACTCCAGATATGACTATGGATATGACTGCATATGACTATGAGGGCTACCCTGCAGATATAGACATGAACAGCTGTCCCAGAGACAGCTCTTGCAGCCACCAGTTGCTCTTTCATAGGATGAGTTCCTTACAGGAGAGAAGGGCTGATCTCCATGATGTGGTTTCCTCAGGGTCTCATCAAAGGCTGTAGGAGCACTGCCTACCCCTCTTCCTCACGTGAGAGTGGTACATTCTCTGTTGTCATGGCTGAGATGGCTCCATCTTGGACATATAACTTCCAGGTTGTAGAAGCAAGAAAGCAAAACATGCATTGGATCTGCATAGGGAACTGCAAGCCATCCATCAACCTCAGGACACACTCAGAAACAACCACATGGACCACATTACCCAAGCTCAGCTGCAGGGCTCTCTGTTGAACCTCTTCCACCAGGCTCAACTGGAGTCCTATCCCTGGTCCCAGGACCACAAGGAGCATTTCTTTTTTTGGAATCACACTGCTCCATTCGAAGGACAGCCCTCAGTTCTCTGTCTTCAAGAGGCTGCAAATGGTGCTGATTGGGAGGGAGCTGCCAGCAGCATCACCCTCTACAACTTTAAAATAAAAATGTCCGCCAGAATGGGATATTATGCTGACCCTACCTAAAAGCACATTCCCTAGATGTTGCTTGTTGCCTGGAGTTTGAACAGCATTGTCCAAACTTTGCCATTAAGAACAAGGAAACTTACCTGGGGTAGTTGCAGGAGTAGGCTTAAATCCAGGTGTGAAGATCCTTGAACTGGGGGTGTTTCTGTACTTGTAGAGATTGTGGACTGGGAAAGGTAAGGTTCTGGTCTTGCAAGACTCTCTAGAGGTTAAGGATGTGATCTGCAGAAAGACATGAACTAGCACAGGCCAATTGCAGAACATCTGCCCCCAAGAATTGTAAATGCCTTTTCACTCATCCTGCAGAATGCACTCTCTACTTTAATGATTTTGTGGGATTTGACATTAATTTCTAGGCATGGGGATTGATCTTAAGAAAAAGCAGGGAAAGTGCCTTACCTGTCCTGGGACTCTGCTCCACTTGCCAACATTTGAGTGGATTCATTTGTGTGGTAGTCAAGCTACAGGAAATAAACGGACCAGTCAGTCTTCCAAACCATGACACAGAGGCCAATTATCACAAGTCCAAATCTCCATTTGTCATCCAGCTCACATTCCCTGTGTGGTGCAAGGTCACATGCACTCATGTCCAACTACAAATTATAGCTTCACATAGTATGTCAGCACTCTCCCACCCACCACCTCTTCTAGAAGGTCTTCCTCTGGATTGGAAATGGCCTGTGATAAAAGATTATGACCACAGGAAGCAGTTGTTTTTTTAGGATCTGATCCACATGATAAGGTAGGGCATCTAATTTGGTCTGAGGACTTTAGCTACGCTAACATTTCAGGTAACTGACCCCTGTGTCTATAGATTTACAATGGGAATGGAGTGAGAGATGATGAAAACTGTTTTCTTTCCTAGTGAGTATGAGGTAGATCCCTTACATCATGCTCTCAGTTGCCTGTTCTCCATACAGAGCCATCTCCAATTTAGAGAGAAGACATGGATTGTCAGTGGGAGCAAGCCTGAGACATGCCCACCGGCAGCTCCCAGAAACCCCTGAAACCTGGCCACATCATGAAGTTTTGACCTTGGGTCTCATGCCACTCTTGGTATCTTGAATTCAGAACATTTAATGTCATGGCAGGCCAGGGAACCTCCTCTGCCCTAGTTGGGCTCTCTATCATACATTCACACACACACATACACACAGAGACACACAAGTCACACACACTCACACATCAATCTACTGGCAAACCAAGGTAGAAACACACACACGCACACACACACACACATACCTGCTCAATCCAGGCCAATATCCCTGATGAACATCAATTCAAAAATGCTTAATAAAATACTAGCAAACAGCATCCAGCAGCACATCAAAAAGCTTATCCACCACAATCAAGTCGGCTGCATCTTTGGGATGAAAGGCTGGTTCAACATACACAAATCAATAAATGTAATTGATCACATAAACAGAGCCAAAGACAAAAACCAGACAATTATTCCAATAGATGCAAAAATGCCCTTGATAAAATTCAGCATCCCTTCATGTTAAAAACTCTCAATAAACTAGGTACTGATGGAACATATCTCAAAATATTAAGAGCTATTTATAACAAACCCACAGCCAACATCATATTGAATAGGCAAAAGCTGGAAGCATTCTCTTTGAAAACAGGTACAAGACAAGGATGTCCTCTGTAACCACTTCTATTCAACATAGTATTGGAAGTTCTCACCAGGGCTATCAGGCAAGAGAAAGAAATAAAGGGTATTCAAATAGGAAGAGAGAAAGTCAAGTTGTCTCTGTTTGCAGATGACATGACTTTATATTTAGAAAACTCCATCATCTCAATTCAAAAATTTCTTGAACAGATCAGCAACTTCACCAATGTCTCAAGATACTAAATCATTGTGCAAAAATCACAAGCATTCCTTTACACCAACAATAGTCAAGCAGAGAGCCAAATCAAGAATGAACTCCCATTCAAAATTGCTACAAAGAGAATAAAATACCTAGGAATACAGCTAGGAGTACAGGGGATGTGAAGGACCTCTTCAAGGACAACTGCAAACCACTGCTCAAGGAAATAAGAGAGGACACAAACAAATGGAAAAACATTCAATCCTCATGAATAGGAAGAATCAATATTGTGAAATTGGTCATACTGCCCAAACTAATTTATAGATTCAATGCTATACCCATCAAACATTTTTCACAGAATCAGAAAGAACTATTTTAAATTTCATATGAGATCAAAGAATACCCCATATAGCCAAGACAACTGTAAGCAAAAATAACAAAGCTGGAGGCATTACGCTACCTAACTTCAAACCATACTAGAAGGCTGCAGTAACCAAAACAGCATGCTACTGCTGCCAAAACAGACATATAGACCAATGGAGCAGAACAAACACCTCAGAAATAACATCACACACCTACAACCATCTGATCTTTGACAAACCTGACAAAAACAGGCAAGGGAGAAAGGATCTCCTATTCAGTAAATTCTGCTGGGAAAACTGGCTTGCCATAGGCAGAAAACCAAAACTGGACCCCTTCCTTACACCTTATACAAAAATTAACTCAAGATGGATTAAAGACTTAAATGTAAAATCCAAAACCATAAAAATCCTAGAAGAAAACTTAGGCAATACCATTCAGGACATAAGCATGGACAAAGACTTCATGACAAAAATGCCAAAAGCAATTGCAACAAAAGCCAAAATTGACAAATTGGATCTAATTAAGCTAAAGACCTTCTGCACAGCAAAGAAACTATCATTAGTATAAAAAAGCAACCTACAGAATGGGAGAAAATTATTGCAATCTGCCCATCTGACAAAGGTCTAATAACCAAAGTTGACAAGGAACTTAAACATATTTACAAGAAAAAAAAACAACCTCATCAAAAGTGAGCAAAAGATATGAACAGAAACTTATCAAAAGAAGACATATATGCAATCAACAAATATATTTTTAAAAGCTCAACAACACTGATCATCAGAGAAATGAAAATCAAAACTACAGTGAGAGGCCATCTCACACCTGTCAAAATGGTGATTATTAAAAAGTTAAGAAACAATAGATGCTGGTGAGGCTCAGAAGAAAGACGGATGCTTTTACACTGTTGGTGAAACTGTAAATTAGTTCAACCATTGTGGAAGACAGTATGGCGATTCCTCAAGAATCTAGAACCAGAAATACCATTTGACCCAGCAATCCCATTACTGGCTATATACCCAAAGGAATATAAATCATTCCACTATAAAGACACATGCATACGTATGTTTGTTGCAGCACTATATACAATAGCAAAGACATGAAAGCAACCCAAATGCCCTTCAGTGCTAGACTGGATATAGAAAATGTGGTACATATACACCATAAAATACTATGCAGTCATAAAAAGGAATGAGATCATGTCTTTTGCAGGCACATGGATGAAGCTGGAAGGCATCATACTGAGCAAACTAACACAGGAACCAAAAATAAACAAACACCGCACGTTCTCACTAATAAGTGAAAGTTGAACATTGAGAAAACAAGGACACAGTGAGGGGAACAACACACAACACAGCCCGTTGGGGGCTGGGGGTGAGGGAAGGAAACTTACAGGATAAGTCAACAGGTGCAACAAACCACCATAGCAAAGGATACCTATATAACAAACTTGCATGTTCTGCACATGTATCCTGTATTTTTTAATTTAAAAAGAGGAAATACATACATACATACATACATACATACATACATACATACATACGTACATACGTACATACTTTTGAAAAACGTCTATACAGCCCAGATCTTCATTCCCGGTAAGCCAAGGAACCTGGAGAAACACCAGAGTTCTGTTCCTCTGAGAATGCAGGACAGGTTTACCTTCATCAGCATAAAATTTTGGAACAAATGTGGTAACTGCAGGTTCTCCCCACAATGAGTAACTGAAAATTGAGGCAGTATTTCAGATCCTAAAAAACTGATGAAGTAATTCGTCACACATTTGGGTTGTTTTTGCCTTTTCCTACTATGAAGAGTGCTAGTAGGAAGAATGGTGTACAAGTATCTGTTTGATTACCTGCTTTTAGAATCCTTTGCTTGTTTGTGTGCTTGTTTGTTCCTTCTTGAGACAGGATGTCACTCCAGTCAGTCAGGCTTTTCCAATGTGTAATTTTTGTTGTTTCCTTTTGTCAAGTTTTAGAAGTTTTTATTTTATTTCTATTGAATTTCAAGGCATTTTTAGATATGTATTAAATTAAAACATTATCTCACATGCCGTGTGTTACATTGCAATTATTTTCATCATTCCTTTAAGGAACAAAAGGTTTTAGCTTAGATATCTTCGAATTTGTCAAGCTTTTCTGATTTTGACTTTTTTAAAAATGCTGTCATATACAAGAAACCCTTGGATTAAAAATGCTGTGAATATTTCTCTTTTCTTGCAGTCATAACTTCGGTGGATATTGTCAGGTAGTCTCTGGGTTATAGCATGTTTTCTTGAAAGTTTCACAATCTATTTTGGGCATTGAGAATTTCATCAAACTTAAGTGAATGTTTCTACATTCACTATTGAAGGCAGTAGTCCCATCTGATGCTTTATTATTTGCATATCTTTCTTCCACAAGACCATTTCATGCAAAGACTTGTCCCCACTGCCAGATCATTACAACATGATATGGAATCAACTGGCCAAAAATGGGAAGGTTATCTCTGGAATGTCTATTTGACTCCATTGATCTCTCCATCTTAATTAAGACAAAGAATATGCTGTGTTAATTACATAACATTGCTGCAAATTCTCAAATCAGAAAGTGTAGTTCTAACTTCTTGTCATTCAGTCGCTGAAAGAATGATCTTATCTCCTAGATGCATATGCTTGGAAGTACTTCTCAACACATACACACACATCCAGACACAAACACACAAATGCATACACACAAACTGTTTAATGTGTATACAATTTTTAACTAGCATTGTTTTACATGAAATAAGGCAAATGTTTAGCCACTATCCTAACCTGGTTCCACTCCAGTCATATTTGCTGATAACACTGACAAGTAAATCTGCTTCAACTGTTCCATAATCACAATGTAAGCTGTGTCCATTAAATTCCCTGAGGAATGCAAGAGGATACAACCTAAGACAAAAAACTTAATTGAATGCTGATATTTCATTGGTAAATAGGGTAACTGATGGGTAAATGTAATGGTCTCGGTGGGTGGGCATTAGTTATATGAGGGCTGATGCAGCAAGATACTTAATTATTTAAAGGTGTTTGAAAGAAATTGGAACCCAGGAGTGGGTGTATTCAACTATAATAAAATTAGAAAGCCCTGAAATAAATCTCATTTTGAGTGTAAAAAACTGGCATTAGAGGAGATTCTGGGTCAATCATCCAGCTGTGAAAGCTGCATCTTGGAAGTAGGATCCCTGTCCTGCAATGAGACTTGTTTATCAGTGGTCGTCTTTCAGTGCAAACGATTTTGAAGAATGGCCCCTTCCTTTTGTGTATTTGCTGATTAGATTTCATGCCAAATCTCAGGTTTTAAACTCTATTTAAATGTTAACAGAATTCACTCAGATGGCAAAAAACCAACAGATTCTTTGATTTGGAATCATCACAGATCCATTTCTTGTTAGGTACAGTTACCAAAGTTGACCTACCGGAGTGAAACAATTGTGGATAATGGCCCCTTCCTTTTGTATATTTGCTGATTAGATTTCATGGTCCATTTCTCATTAGGTACAGTGATCAATGTTGACCTACCCAAGAGTAGAGATGTCCAGGACGGAACTCAGGGCTCCGTAGAATCACAAAATCTTGGGTGCAACACTGCTCAAGCACATAAATGTGCTTATTCAGAGTGTTTCTGTGTGACATGTGTGTGAACTACAGTGCAATGAGCATGACACGCAGACAGGTTATCAATTGGACTCACCTCAAAATCACTTATGAGCATTACAGAACACCAATGCCCAGGTCCCGGTTAAAGAGATAAGACCCTCCAGCATCTTGTGTGAAGCCATGGCATATGGATTTCTCATGCATCTGGGGATCATTCTCCTGAAAATGGTGGCTCCTTCCTCCCTGTTGAGCATCTTTATCAGCAGTGCTCATTTATTCCTCCAGGACTCTGTCCATCAGGCAGGGGAAGCCTTCTGATTAACCACACCTGGCACATGAAAAGACAAGGGAAAGGAACAAGGCCAAAGGTCACACTCCCCTCATTCTACCATCCTCCCTAAAATCATCCTGATTTCATGGGCCCTGAGGCCAGGGCCATTTCTATACATCACAAGGCCTTGGCACCTGGCCTAAATTCTACTCTGTTTCTTACTGTCTGAAAAATTTTGAGAAAATCCTGAGAGCCAGGATCTTCATTCCTGGTAAGCCAAAAGTCCTGAAGACAAACCCAAATTCTTTCCCTCTTAGTTTAGGGAACAGGTCTACCTTCATCAGCATGAAATTTTCCACCAAATGTGGTAACCGCAGTTCCACCACACAATGCCTAACTGGAAATAGAGGTAACATCTCAGATTCTGAACAATCGATGCAAGAATCCATGAGATAAAAGGCTTGTTTTTGCCTTTTCCCAATGAAACAAGTGCCAGTATTAACAATGGTATAAAAACCTCTGTTTCACTCCCTGCTTTTAAATCTCTCTGTTTCTTCTTGAGACAGTGCCTCACTCCTGTCACCCAGGCTTCTCCAGTGTTTAATTTTGTTTTTTTTTTTTGTCAAATTTCAAAAGTATTGTTTTATCTCTACCAAATGTTGATCCGTTATCACATACGTATTAAAATATTATCTCCCATGCTGTGTGATATATTGTTTTAATTTTCAACATTTCTTTAATGAACCAAAGGTTTTATTTGGGAAAGCTTCTGATTTCTCAACTTTTTTTATTTCATGTTTCCTTAAATTGCCGTCGTACGTCCAAAACCACTGAATATAGCATGTCATGATGATTTCTCTTTTCTTGCAATCATAAATTCAGAGGATGTCATCAATTAGTAACTCACCTATTTCAGGATTTCCTGAAAGCGTTTCACAGTCTACTTTGTGCATTGAGTATTTCGTCAAACTTCAGTGCATGTTTCTACCACTTGATGCTTTATTATTCAGGTATCTAGCTTCCACAAGACCATTTCATGCAATGACAGGTCTTGTTCCAAACTGGCAAGTAATTACATTTGGATATAGAATCAATAGGCTGAACATGGAAAGGTTATCGCTGAAAGGTCTATTTGATTCCACGGATCTCTCCTTTTTTTGTTAAGGAAAAACATACGCTGTGTTAATTACTATACTTCGTTGACTATTCTCAAGTCAGAAAGCCCACTTCCTACTTCTTACCCTTCAATCGCTGAAAGGATGATGGTATCTGACAATGCACATGCTTAGAAGTACATCCCAGCACAATCACACAGACACACATATACACACACAGACGCATACACCCACAAGCAAACACAAACACATACACACACTCACAAAGGCACATGAACACAAACACACAAACACCTACACTGTCAATCCTACATAAAGTAATGAGGAAACCAGGGTTCTGTCTATACAAGAGAGAAAACTGGAGAGTGATGGCTGTGTCTAAGGATGAGCTGACACATGGAAAACATTGAGTTTTGGAGTCAGTAGTGCTCTGAACCAGTGGAGGGACTGTCTGTGTGTTTGTG
Source organism: Nomascus leucogenys (assembly GCF_006542625.1). Classification (NCBI taxonomy): domain Eukaryota; kingdom Metazoa; phylum Chordata; class Mammalia; order Primates; family Hylobatidae; genus Nomascus; species Nomascus leucogenys. The sequence continues at coordinate 60,315 of NW_022097334.1, forward strand.
TTTATGGCAGATGACATTCAGTGTGCATTTCTGAATATGACATATTGACATGTAGGTTTGCATATGAGGTTATTGCAGGGAACTGGTTTTACTATTTTCTCTTGGAGTGTGTTTCATTTGTCAGTTGTTGGTCGGCAGGAGAAGGTGAAATTTTGCTAATGTGGGACATCTGTGGATCATCCTTGCCACCTTGAATAGTAGAACTGGAATGCATTTGGAAGATAGGAAGGGTGTTCTTTCTTACTCTGGCTCGCCGTTTTTACATTGTTTCTTGAAAGGACCTCAGGCACCCTAGGACTTGTGCTCTTGGTGGAACGCACATAATGCTGGAAATAGACAGACCGACTTGCCTGTTTCATGGTGTCCATTTCCAAAGAATTGAAACAGAAAATTTTCCCACTGGCACGTAAGTCATTTGGAAGTAAGTCGTATTGATAATAAAGAAAATCAAACACAGGAGTGTGTGTATTCAACTAAAATAAAATCAGAAAGCCCTGAAATAAATCTCACTTGGTGTGTTTACAAATGGCATTTGGGGAGATTCCAGGTCATTTGTCCAGCTGTGAAAGGTGCATCTCTGAAGCACAATCCCTGTCCTGCAATCAGACTTATTTATTCGACGTGGTGTTTCAGTGGAAATGATTGTGGGAAATGGCCCCTTCCTTTTCTGTATTTGCTGATTAGATTTCATGGTCCCTTTCTCATTAGGTGCAGTGATCAAAGTTGACCAACCCCTGAGGAAAGTTGTCCAGGGCACAACTCAGGGCTCCATAGAACCACAGAATCTTGGGTGCAACCCTCCTCAAGCACCCAAATGTGCATATGAACAGGGTCACCGTGTGATGTGTGTGAAAACTACAGTGCGATGAGCATGACTCGCAGACAGGTTATCGATTGGGATCACCTCAAAATCAGTTATGAGCATTAAAGGACACCGATGCCCAGGTCCCGCCTCCAGGAATAAGACCCTCCAGCGTCTTGTGTGAAGCCACGGCATCTGGATTGCTCATGCTTCTGGGGATTATTCTCCTGAAAATGGTGGCTCCTTTCTCTCTGTGGAGCATCTTTCTAAGCAGTGCTCCTTTCTTCCCCCAGGACTCTTTACATCAGGCACAGGAAGCCTTCTGAGTGAGCACACCTGGCCCATGAAAAGATAAAAGAAAGGTCACAGTCCTCTCATTCCACCAGCCTCCTTAAAATCATCCTAATTTCATGGGCCCTGAGGCCAGGGCTGTTTCTTTACACCTCAAGGCCTTGGAGCCAGGCCTAAATTCTGCCCTGTTTCTTACCGTCTAAGATATTTTGGGAAAATCCCTAGAGCCAGGATCTTCATTCCTGGTAAGCCAGAGAGCCTGAAGACACGCCAAAATTCTGTCCCTCTTAGTTCAGGGAACATGTCCACTTTCATCAGCATTAAAATTTGCACCAAATGTGCTAACTGCAATTCCACCATACAATGCATACCTGGAAATGGAGGCAACATCTCGGATCCTGAACAATTGATGCAAGAATCCATGAGATACACGGCTTATTTTTGCTTTTTGCCACTGAAACAAGTGCCAGTATTAACAATGTTATACAATCCTCTGTCTGCTTTTAAATCTCTCCGATGGTTTCTTCTTGAGACAGGGCCTCACTCCTGTCACCCAGGCTTTTCTATGGTATAATTTTCATTGTTTGCTTTTGTCAAATTTAGAACTTTTTATTTCATCTCTATCAAATGTTGATCCATTCTCACATACGTGTGAAAATATTATCACCCATGCTGTGAGATACATCATTTTTATTTTCATCATTTCTTTAATAAACCAAAGGTTTTAGTTGGGATACCTTCTGATTTCTCAAGTTTTTTGTTTCATGTTTTCTTAAACTGCCATCGTACGTCCGAAACCACTGACTATACAATGTCATGACTATTTCTCTTTTCTGGCAAACATAAATTTGGGGAATGTCATCAATTAGTCTCTCCGTGATTGCATGATTTCCAGAAAGTGTTTCACAGTCTACTTTGTGCGCTGAGTTTGTCTTCAAACTTCAGTGCATGTTTCTACCACTTGATGCTTTATTATTTGGGAATCTAGCTTCCACAAGAGCATTTCATGCAAAGACTTGTCTTGTTCCCCACTGGCAGGTAATTTCACTCGGATATAGAATCAATAGGCTGAATATGGAAAGGTTATTGCTGGAAGATCTATTTGATTCCACGGATCACTCCTTTTTTTTTAAGGAAAAAAATATGCTGTGCTAATTACTATACTTCATTGACTATTCTCAAGTCAGAAAGCGCACTTCTGACTTCTTGTCCTTCAGTCGCTGAAAGGATGATGATATCCGCCAAAAGCAGATACTTGGAAGTACATCCCAGTACAAACACACACACACACACACCACACACACACACACACACACACGGTTTCATAGGTAAAGATTTCTTCCCTGACATTGTTTTAACTAAAATAAGGCAACTGTGTGGCCACTGTCCTAACCCGGTTACACTCATATTATATATGCCTATCATCCTGAGGAGCAGTTTCATTCAGGTGTTCTAGAAATCATGATGTGGGCTGTGTCTGTTGAATTCCCAGGAATGCAAGGGGGCGCACCCTGTGACTCATTCCTTAATTGAGTGCTGATAGTGGATTGGTTTATCGTGCACCTGATGGGTGGATGGGGTGTTCGCTGTTGGTGGGGTGAGTTATATAAGGGCTGATGTGGCCAGAGAGCTGGTTATTTCAAGACTCTCTCGGAAGAGATAGCGTCTTTCTGCAACCTGCGGTCCCAGCAGAAAAACCTTGTGATCCTTGTTCCAGGCGACATAGATGACGACTCACTCTACTTGGGAGGTGAGTGGCAGTTCAACCACTTTTCAAAGCTCACATCTTCTCGGCCAGATGCAGCTTTTGCTGAAATCCAGCGGACTTCTCTCCCTGAGAAGTTACCACTGTCATCTGAGACCCGTGTTGACCTCTGTGATGATTTGGCTACTGTGGCAAGACAGCTTGTGGGCTCCAGAGTATGGGAAATACCTGCTACGTGAATGCTTCCCTGCAGTGCCTGACATTCACACCACCCCTTGCCAACTACATGCTGTCCCGGGAGCACTTTCTAATTTGTCATCATCACAAGTGCTGATTCTCTGTACTATGCAAGCTCACATCACACGGGCCCTCCTATGTCATCCAGCCCTCACAGGCATTGGCCACTGGCTTCCATAGAGGCAAGCAGGAAGATGCCCATGAATTTCTGATGTTCACTGTGGTTGCCATGAAAAAAGGCATGACTTCCCAGGCACAAGCAGGTAGATCAACACTCTAAGGACACCACCGTCATCCACCAAATATTTGGAGGGGACTGGAGATCTTAAATCAAGTGTCTCCACTGCCAGGGCATTTCAGACACCTTTGACCCTTACCTGGACATCGCCCTGGATATCCAGGCAGCTCAGAGTGTGAAGCAAGCTTTGGAACAGTTGGTGAAGCCCAAAGAACTCAATGGAGAGAATGCCTACCACTGTGGTCTTTGTCTCCAGGAGGCGCCTGCCTCCAAGACGTTAACTTTACATACTTCTGCCAAGGTCCTCATCCTTGTATTGAAGAGATTCTCTGATGTCACAGGCAACAAACTTGCCAAGAATGTGCAGTATCCTGAGTGCCTTGACATGCAGCTATATATGTCTCGGCAGAACACAGGACCTCTTGTCTATGTCCTCTATCCTGTGCTGGTCCACACTGGGTGGAGTTGTCACAATGGACATTACTTCTCTTATGTCAAACTCAAGAAGGCCAGTGGTATAAAATGGATGATGCTGAGGTCACTGCCTCTGGCATCACTTCTGTCCTGAGTCAACAAGCCTATGTCCTCTTTTACATCCAGAAGAATGAATTGCGAATACCCAGTTACAGTGTGTCCATAGGCATGGAATCAAGAGGTCTTTGTGCTGAAGACAAGTGCATTGTGTGTGAAGTACAATGCCATTAGTAAAACCTGCAGCAGAGTATTTATTTGTCTCACTTTGTAATCAGTGAATGAGCTTTAACGAATATCAATGCCTAGTGCGTACCCCCCAGAGACAAGAACTTCCAGTGTCTTGTGTGAAACCATGGCATCTGGATTGCTCATGATTCTGAAGATAATTCTCCTGTCCCCCAAAGTTTCAGAATCACTGCAGTTAGTGGAAACAGATAACACATCAGTCTCTTGTTCTGTCTTTTCTCTTCACTCGGGAAAACTCTCACTGGGACCAAGGAAAATCCTATGGTTTACTAGGGAGGAGGAGTTTTCTCAGGAGTGAAAATGGTGGCTCCTTCCTCCCTGTCAAGTCTCTTCCTCAGGATTGCCCCTTTGTCTCTTCAGGACTCTGTTCATCTGGCCCGAGATGCCCCCTTGTTGAGCATACCTGGCCTATGAAGAAATAAGGGTAAGGAATGGTTCCAAAGACTGTACTATGCTCACTCTACCATCACCTCTGACACTATCCTGACTTCATGAGCCCTGGGTCAGAAGCTGTTTCTTTACACCTCTAGGCCTTGCCTCATGGCCTAAATATGTCCCCATTTCTTACATCTTATAAATTTTGACAAAACCCTCAGAGCCTAGATCTTCATTCCTCATAGGCCAAAGGGAGATATACCAGAATTCTGTCCCTCTGAGACTGTGGGACATCTCAGTTTCCATCAACATGAAATTTTGCACCAAATATAGTTACTGCAGGTCCACCTCACAATGAGTAACTGGAAGTTCAGACAACATCTCAGACTCTGTGCAGTTTTTGGCCAAGCTCATTTGGTTTGACAATGCTTTTACTCTATAAATCAGTTGTGAGAACACTTAGGATTCATATTATTTAGTCTTTTAATCAGTCTGTTATTATTTTCAATGTATTTACTAGACTTTAATATTTCTGATAAACTTTGATGCAAAAATTCTCAATATAATAGTGGCAAACCAAATCCAGCAATATATCAAAAAGCTTATCCACCAAGATCAAGTCAGCTTCATCCCTTTGGTCCAAGGCTGGTTCAACATATGCAAATCAATAAATGTAATTCATCACGTAAACAGAACTAAAGACAAAAACCCCATGATTATTTCAGTAGACTCAGAAAAGGTCTTTGATAAAAATTCAATATTCCGTTATGTTAAAAACCTCATGAAACTAGGTATTGATGGAACATACCTCAAAATAATAAGAGCCATTTATGACAAACCCACAGCCAATATCATATTGAATAGGCAAAACTAGAAGCATTCCGTTTGAAATTTGGCACAAGGCAAGGATGCCCTCTCTCACTCCTACTCAATATAGTACTGGAAGTTCTGGCCAAGGCAATCAGGCAAGAGAAAGAAATAAAGCATATTCAAATAGTAAAAGAGGAAGTTGAACTGTCTTTGTTTGCAGATGACATGATCCTATATCTATAAAATCCCATCATCTCAGCCCAAAAGATTCTTAAGCTTATAAGCAACTTCAGTAAAGTCTCAAGATACAAAATCAGTGTGCAAAAATCACAAGCATTCTTATATACCAACAATAGACAAGAAGAGAGCCAAATCACAAATGAATTCCCATTTACAATTGCTACAAAGAGTATAAAATACCTAGGAATACAGCTAACAAGGCAAGTGAAGGACCTCTTCAAGGAGAACTACAAACCGCTACTCAAGGAAATAAGAGAGGACACAAACAAATGGAAAAACATTCCATGCTCATGGGTAAGAAGAATCAATATCATGAAAATGGCCATATTTCCCAAAGTAATTCATAGATTCAATGCTATTCCTATAAACTACCATGGACATTCTTTACAAAATTAGAAAAAACTACTTCAAAATTCATATGGAGAGGAAAAAGAGCCCATATACCCAGGACAATCCTAAGCAAAAATAACAAAGTTAGAGGCATCATGCTACCTGACTTCAAACTAGATTATAAGGTTACAGTAACCCAACAGCATGGTAGTGGTACAAAACAGACACATAGACCAATGGAATGGAATAGAGATATCAGAAATAAGATTGCACATGTACAGCCATTTTATTTTTGATGAAAACAAGCAATGGGGAAAGGATTCCCTATTTAATAATAAATGGTTCTTGAAAAACTGGCTAGACATAAGCAGAAAACTGAAACTGTACCCCTTCCTTATACCTTATACAAAAATGAACTGAAAATGGATTAAAGACTTAAATGTAAAACCCAAAACTATAAAAAATCCAACCCTATATAAAAGTGGGAAAAAGCTAGGTGCAGCGACCCATGCTTGTAATCCCAGCAGTTTGGGAGGGTGAAGTGGGCAGATAACTTGAGGCCAGAAGTTCAGTATCAGCCTGGCCAAGCTGGTGAAACCACGTCTCTACTGAAAATACAATAAATTAGCTGGGTGTGGTGGTGGGGGCCTGTAATCCCAACTACTCAGGAGCCTGAGAGAGAAGAATTGCCTGAAGCTGGGGGGCAGAGGTTGCAGTGACCCGAGATTGTGCACTGAACTCCACCCTGAGTGACAGAGCAAGACTCTGTCTTAAAAAATAAAAATTTAAAAAGTGGCAAAGGACATGAAAAGACACTTCTCAAAAGAAGACATTTATGCAGCCAACAAACACATGAAAAAAAAGCCCAACATTACTGATCATTAGAGAAATACAAATCAAAACCACAATGAGATACCATCTCATGACAGTCAGAATGGTGATTATTAAAAAGTCAAAAAACAACAGATGCTGGTGAGACTGTGGGGAAATGGGAACACTTTTACACTGTTGGTGTGAATGTAAGTTATTTCAACCACTGTGGAAGACTGTGGTGATTTTTCAAAGACCTAGAATCAGAAATACCATTTGACCTAGCAATCCCATTACTGGGTATATACCCAAAGGAATATAAATTTTTGTATTATAAAGATACATGCGTGCATATGTTCATTGCAGCACTATTCACAATAGCAAAGACATGGAATCAACCCAAATGCCCATCAATGTTAGACTGGATACAGAAAATGTGATACATATATACCATGGAATACTATGCAGCCATAAAAAGGAATGAGATCATGTCCTTTGCAGGGACATGGATAAAGCTGGAAGCCATTATTCTCAGCAAACTAATGCAGGAACAGAAAACCAAATACACATGTTCTCACTTATAAGTGGGAGATGAACAATGAGAGAACATAGGCACAGGTAGGGGAACAACACACACTGGAGCCTGTCTGGATGTGAGTAGGGAGGGGAGCATCAGGATAAATAGCTAATGCATGTGGGCTGAATACCTAGGTGATGGGTTGATAGGTACGGCAAACCACCATGGCACACATTTACCTATGTAACAAACCTGCACATCCTACACATGTATCCCAGAACTTAAAATGAAATAAAATAAAATTTTAAAAAACTTTATTTTCTCTAACCTTCCAAAATGCAGGGATTACAGGCGTGAGCCACCGTGCCTGGCCCTGTTTTAACATATCTGAACAAGATTTAAGACATTTGTTTGGAAAGAGCCCCTCTATGACAGCAACGTGAATTCTGCCAAACCTGAAGCAAGAACAAACATCAAATTTATGGTGAAGCTGGGGTAAAAAATGGAAATCTTGGGGGCGGGTGGCAGCTGTAATCCAGCATTTGGGAGGCGAGGGGGGGATCAGGTCAGAGATCGAGACCACGGTGAAACTCGTCTCTAAAAAAAAAAAAAATTAGCGGCGTGTGCGGGCCTGTAGTCCCACCGAAGCTGAGAGAGAATGGTGTGAAGGCATTGATTCATTTTTGAAAAGTCTATGGGAAAAATGACCTGAAGAATCAGTCATTTACAAATGGATACCTTATTCTAAGAAGAGATAATACAATGTTGAAGATGACGCCCACAGAGGAGGGACATCCATACCAATTTTTGAGAAAAAAAATCGTTTCTATGCCCTAATTGAGGAGGATTGACAATTAACAAGAGATATTATAGCCAACACCACAGACATCTCAATTGGTTCAGCTTACACAATACTGACTATAACGTGAAAGTTGAGAAACTTTACATTTGATGATTCCCAAATACCCTTGTGCCTAGATCAGCAGTGAACAAAAGCAGAGCTATTAGTGACTATTTTGAACAAGCAGAATCAAGATCCTGAAGCATTATTTTGAAGAATTATAACAGGGAGTGAAACTGGCTTTCTCAATAAGATCCTGAAGACAAAGCACAATTCAAGCAATGGCTACCAAGAGGTAGAAGTGGTCCAGTCAAAGCAAAAGCAAACTTCTCAAAAGCAAAAGCCATGGAGGATTTGGGGATGCTCAAGGCATTTTGCTTGTTGACTTTCTGTAGGATCAAAGCACCATAACGTCTGCTTACTAGGAGAGTTCTTACAGAAAATTAGCAAATACTTTTTCAGAAAAGTGCCCTGTAAAGCTTCACTAGAGAGTCCCTCTGCACCACAACACTTCTGTTCCTTTCTCTCATCAAACATGGGTAATTTTGCAAGAGTTTTCATGGAAAATTATTAGGCATCAACATTACAGACCTGATTTGTTTATTTCTGACCTTTTTTCCCTAATCTTAAAATAACTGTAAAGGGCACCCATTTTTCTTTAGTTAATAATAGAAGATTGCATTGACACGGTTAAATTCCCGTTACCCTCAGTTCTTTAGCAATGGACTGGATGGCTGGGATCATCCCTTAATGGAGTGTCTTGACCTCAGTAGAGCTTATATTGAGAAATAAAGTTCATATTTATATTTTTATTTTTAATTTCATTTTTCACTGACATTTTAAATCCCTTCACAATTCACGTTTGTCTCAAAGGTATTTAAATTTAGAAATCACATCAAGTGTAAAACAAAGAAAATTATATATACAGAGGGAGAACAGAATCTATAAATATACATGTTTGTGTACATACATCCATATACATACATATGTGTGTGCATGCAGTAATTTTATTCTCCTAAAGCAATGCCTCTGCCTTCCACCCTCACTGCACATGTCCTAGTCCTGTGATGTCCCTGGAACTGAGCACCTGATTTCCTTCTCTGCCTCCCACATGAACAGGGAATAGAAATGGAAACCACGCTCTGTGGTTGCTGTTGTGAAAATCCATGTTCCCCACAGGATGAGTTTGGTATCTTACATTCCAATTCCCATTGTAAAAAAACAGGCAACAAACAAAAACTACAAAAGAAAAAATGAAGTATTTGAAAGTCTAGAGCCACAGAGGTTCCAGATCCACCCACCGCCCATGGTGACCTCCACCACCCTCCAGGCCTGAGGGCAGTTATGCCTGGACATCCTTCCTCCTCACCATCCACGCAGAAAAGTGACCTTAAACTTCAATAGCTATTACCCTATTCCACAAGGAACCAAGTCAACGTTCAGTCAGTCGTCTGACAACTCTAAGCTTTGGCTGGAAAGTATTGGAAACATTTAACGCGCAGTGGATGAAGCAGCCCGGCCCCACTGCACACAACACACTCGCAGGGACTCAAAGGAGGAGACTCAGGATCCACTGGGTGGAAGTGAGGACAGACCCAGAAACACATGGGGTGGGGGGGGCGTCAAACCAGGAAGGCTCAGGCCCTGACCTCCTCCTAGGCCCTGCCACTCTAGAACTTGCAGTTTTTTCTGACCTGGAAGCGGATTTCACTGATGGAAAAGAAGTTCACTATTTCTGGTCCAGCCCAGTAAGCTGCTCTCATTGCCCAGCCTTCCACACCCCTGCAGATGTCACAATCCCTGCACCCGCTAACCTGACAAGGGAGCTATGCATCGCCTGGAGACGGTCTTAGGCCTGCACCTCTGTAATGGGGTCCAGGTTCTGTGTCCATTTCTGGTTAAAATTGCTGTAAGGCTGGTCGCTGTCTTGGCCTTCCCTGCTTCCTCTGTGTTCACTTCTCCCCTCATCACCCCATGTGAAGCTTTTACTCAGGAGATGGATTCTCGCCCCTCTTGGAACATCAAGGACAGTGCCAGGACACCGCATCATCCCCTTGACCCTGGGATTCTGTAGATTTCAGTCTTCTCCTGAGGTCCCTCCCTCTCTACCTTATTTTTTCCATACTTCTGGGGCCTGGGCCTGCTACACCTCAGGCTTCCTCTTCACAGTCGCAGACTGAGGGAGCCCCCTTAATCCTTGGGCTCTGGCCACAGCTCACCTGCTGCAGGACACTCAGCAGCCTTCAGTAGTTCATCCAGACATCCAGTTGGAAGTGGGATTTCCTGGAAGGAAAGCAGGAACCCAGAATTACACTGAATTCTAACACCAGGGCCCAGGTTCCCCTTCTGCATGGGACACTAAGCTGCAAACACTACATAGGCACTTAATGCTCAGTTGTCCTTCTAACATCTGGTCCAGTTGTGTCCCTCCTCCTCGGAATATCTCAGAAAATGTATCTCCACCTAGAGTTGTTTGAAGGCATCATCCTATGTGATTCCAGACCATCAGGGGATGCAATGGGTCCCACCAGTATTTCCACTCTGCTTGGAAGACTTAGAAAATCCTGAGGCTGCTCAGAGGGTCAGATTCCCATCTGTGTTTCAGTAAAACTTCGTCTTCCCTGGACAGTGAGAGACAGAAAATGTCTAGTCTCTGGCACATCTTTTGCAAGCAATTGTGGCTCCCAGGAATGAAAACTATCAACAATATATTTTTGAGACTCTGGTCAAAAGAAGAAGTCATCCTGCAATTTCAGGAAGGATGGAGTGGTTCTGTGGTTCTTGAGGTGATTTTGAAAAGATCTCAACTCTCAGAAGGACCAAGGAGGACATTTCTGGCATTTCCAGACCAGGAAGAGTGACTGATGGACCTCCAGTGTTACTTGGAAACTTTTTGTTGGACAGCTTTGTAATAAGAGGAACTTGCTTTTGGCTTTCAGGTCTTCACATAGGTTGTTTAGATCATGGAAGTGCTTCTGCATTTCTGTATAGGCTCGGGATGCCTTCTCAAGTCATCCCTGCAATTATGAGACAGTTTCGTCTCCAGAGGTCACTTAGAATAATACAAGAGTCTTCACCTTCAAAGTGCCACCAGACAATATAGCAACAGTTCAGCCAAGATTATCTGTATTTACATACCTGTAAAGTAACACTCCTAGTTTTCTTCATTAACTTGGACACCTTTCATGAATAGAGAAACTCTAGTGATTGTTTAATAACAGCTGCCACAAAAATTAACCAATAAAAAGAAATGATAAATGAAAAAAATTAATAATCATGATAATGAACACAATGACTAAAATAGTATTTTACTGGTGACAATATGAACATAAGGATAAAAAATTAATATGGAGATTCTCCTAAATATATGAAAACTTCACAAATTGGGTCCTCCTTGTGTAATTTGGAGTCACAGTCAAAGAATTTCTCTATGAAGTGTTCCATGATGGCAAACATCAAAAACAGGAGGTGAAAGAAAAGCAAGCCACAGGAGACCATGGGTTAATATGAACACTTGTGTGCAAACCTCT
>NW_022097335.1:0-30858 GCF_006542625.1 Nomascus leucogenys
TACAAAAATTAGCCGGGAGTGGTGGCGTGTGCTTGTAATTAGTTACTGGGGAGGCTGAGGCATGAGAATCCAGTTGAACCCAGGAGGCAGAGGTTGCAGTGAGCCAAGACTGCACCACTGCACTCCAGCCTGGGCAACAAAGTGAGATCCTGTCTCAAATAAATAAATAAATAAAATAAAAATGAACAAAAAATTTTCATGTTTGACATACAAAAAACAAATACATTTCATAATTACTTTAAGAAGGGTTAGCTATGTACCTGATAAAATATTCTTAATTTTTGTCGGTTTTCATTTGGAGTATCCTTTTCTTTTCTTGTCTGTAGATCTGTAGTCAATGATTCTTTAACAGCTGAAAATATACACTTTTATATTCAATAAAAACATTGCTTTTGAAAAGCAAAATAACATACCTCACAAAAACTATTAAATATTAAAGGTTTCACAGAATTCTACTTGTGGTATTTAAATACATTTCTGTTATCTCTCTCAACTGATGATTGTGGGAACAATACCCATAATCAGCATCCCTAATCTGATATTAAGGTCTATTGGCAGGACATATTTTTTCCTTAAAAAGCACCTCTGGCTGGGCGTGGTGGCTCACACCTGTAATCCCAGCACATTGGGAGGCCAAGGCAGGAGGATCACGAGATCAGGAGTTAGAGACCAGCCTGCCCAACATGGCGAAACCCCGTCTGTAATTAAAAATATAAAAAATTAGCAGGACATGACGGAGGGCACCTGCAATCCCAGCTACTCAGGAGGCGGAAACAGGAGAACTGCTTGAACCCAGGAGGCGGAGGTTGCAGTGAGCCAAGACCACACCACTGCACTTCCGCCTGGGTGACAAGAGCGAAACTTGCTCTCAAAAAACAAAAACAGAGCCAGGTGCGGTGGCTCACGCATGTAATCCCAGCACTTTGGGAGGCCGAGGTGGGTGGATCACAAGGTCAGGAGATCGAGACCATCCTGGCTAACACAATGAAACCCCATCTCTATTAAAAATACAAAAAAATAAGCCGGGCGTAGCGGCGGGCACCTGTAGTCCCAGCTACTCGGGAGGCTGAGGCAGGAGAATGGCGTGAACCTGGGAGGCGGAGCTTGCAGTGAGCTGAGATCATGCCACTACACTCCAGTATGGGCGGCTGAGCAAGACTCTGTCAAAAAAAAAAAAAAAAAAAAAAAAAAAAAGAACAGAAACAAAAATAAAAAACCACCTCCTATGTCCTAAACAATTATAAAAATAACTCCAAGTAATTATATGTCATTACCATGCTGTTTTAAGCACTCTGAGGTCAGAATGTGTTTTTTTGTTGTTGAGACAGAGATTCACTTTGGTGCCTAGGCTGGAGTGCAGTGGCGCAATCTCAGCTCACTGCAACCTCCACCTCCTGGGTTCAAGCAATTCTCACGACTCAGCCTCCTGAGTAGCTGGGATTACAGGCACCCGCCACCACACTCGGCTGATTTTTTGTATTTTAGTAGAGACAGGGTTTCACCATATTGCCCAGGCTGGCCTCGAACTCCTGAGCTCAGGCAATCTGCTCATCTCAGCCTCCAAAAGTGCTAGGATTACAGATATGAGTCACCGTGCCCAGCCCAGAGTGTGGTTTTAATTGGTGTTTGTATTCTCAGATCCCAGGTGTGAGCAGGCACTAAGTGTTGGTTTGTCAGAAAGTAAGTTATACTTATTATATTAAAATTATTTCAGGCCGGGCACGGTGGCTCATGTCTGCAATCCCAGCACTTTGGGAGGCCGGGGTGGGCAGACTGCTTAGGGTCAGAAGTTTGAGACCAGCCTGGCTAACATGGTGAAACCCCATCTCTATAAAAAAAAAAATAGGGGTGGAGCCAAGATGGCCGAATAGGAACAGCTCCAGTCTCCAGCTCCCAGCCCCAGCGACATAGAAGACGGGTGATTTCTGCATTTCTGCTTGAGGTACTGGTTTCATCTCACTAGGGAGTGCCTAACAGTGGGTGCAGGACAGTCGGTGAAGCGCACTGTGCGCGAGCCGAAGCAGGGCGAGGCATTGACTCACTCGGGAAGCGCAAGGGGTCAGGGAGTTCCCTTTCTTAGTCAAAGAAAGGGGAAGCAGACGGCACCTGGAATATCGGGTCAGTCCCACCCTAACTGCGCTTTTCCAACGGGCCTGGAAAACAGCACACTAGGAGATTGTGTCCCGCACCTGGCTCGGAGGGTCCTATGCCCACGGAGTCTCCCTAATTGCTAGCACAGCAGTCTGAGATCAAGCTGCGAGGCGGCAGCGAGGCTGGGGGAGGGCGCCCGCCATTGCCCAGGCTTGCTTAGGTAAACAAAGCAGCCAGGAAGCTCGAACTGGGTGGAGCCCACCACAGCTCAAGGAGGCCTGCCTGCCTCTGTAGGCTCCACCTCTGGGGGCAGGGCACAGACAAACAAAAACTCTGCAAGAACTTCCACAGACTTAAATGTCCCTGTCTGACTGACAGCTTTGAAGAGAGTAGTGGTTCTCCCAGCACGCAGCTGGAGATCTGAGAACGGTCAGACTGCCTCCTAAAGTGGGTCCCTCACCCCTGAGCAGCCTAACTGGGAGGCACCCCCCCAGTAGGGACAGACTGACACCTCATTCAACCCGGTACTTCTCTGAGACAAAACTTTCAGAGGAACTATCAGACAGCTGAATTTGTGGTCTCACGAAAATCCGCTGTTCTGCAGCCACCGCTGCTGACACCCAGCCAAACAGGGTCTGGAGTGCACCTCTAGTAAACTCCAACAGACCTGCAGCTGAGGGTCCTGTCTGGTAGAAGGAAAACTAACAAACAGAAAGGACATCCACACCAAAAACCCATCTGTACATCACCATCATCAAAGACAAAAAGTAGATAAAACCACAAAGATGGGGAAAAAACAGACCAAAAAAACTGGAAACTCTAAAAAACAGAGCACCTCTCCTCCTCCAAAGGAACGCAGTTCCTCACCAGCAACGGAACAAAGCTGGATGGAGGATGACTTTGATGAGTTGAGAGAAGAAGGCTTCAGACGATCAAACTACTCTGAGCTACGAGAGGAAATTCAAAACAACAGCAAAGAAGTTAAAAACTTTGAAAAAAAATTAGAAGAATGGATAACTAGAATAACCAATGGAGAGAAGGGCTTCAAGGAGCCGATGGAGCTGAAAGCCAAGTTTCGAGAACTACGCGAAGATTGCAGAAGCCTCAGTAGCAGATGCGATCAACTGGAAGAAAGGGTATCGCTGATGGAAGATGAAATGAATGAAATGAAGAGAGAAGGGAAGTTTAGAGAAAAAAGGATAAAAAGAAATGAACAAAGCCTCCAAGAAATTTGGGACTATGTGAAAAGACCAAACCTACGTCTGATTGGTGTACCTGAAAATGATGGGGAGAATGGAACCAAGTTGGAAAACACTCTGCAAGATATTATCCAGGAGAACTTCCCCAATCTAACAAGGCAGGCCAGCATTCAGATTCAGGAAATACAGAGAACGCCACAAAGATACTCCTCGAGAAGGGCAACTCCAAGACACATTATTGTCAGATTCACCAAAGTTGAAATGAAAGAAAAAATGTTAAGGGCAGCCAGAGAGAAAGGTCGGGTTACCCACAAAGGGAAGCCCATCAGACTAACAGCTGATCTCTCAGCAGAAACTCTACAAGCCAGAAGAGAGTGGGGGCCGATATTCAACATTCTTAAAGAAAAGAATTTTCAACCCAGAATCTCCTATCCCGCCAAACTAAGCTTCATAAGTGAAGGAGAAATAAAACACTTTACAGACAAGCAAACGCTGAGTGATTTTGTCACCACCAGGCCTGCCCTAAAAGAGCTCCTGAAGGAAGCACTAAACATGGAAAGGAACAACCGGTACCAGCCACTGCAAAAACATGCCAAATTGTAAAGACCATCGAGACTAGGAAGAAACTATAGCAACTAACGAGCAAAATAACCAACTAACATCATAATGACAGGATCAGTTCACACATAACAATATTAACGTTAAATGTAAATGGGCTAAATGCTCCAATCAAAAGACACAGACTGGCAAACTGGATAAGGAGTCAGGACCCATCAGTGTGCTGTATTCAGGAAACCCATCTCACGTGCAGAGACACACATAGACTCAAAATAAAGGGATGGAGGAAGATCTATCAAGCAACTGGAAAACAAAAAAAGGCAGGGGTTGCAATCCTAGTCTCTGATAAAATAGACTTTAAACCAACAAAGATCAAAAGAGACAAAGAAGGCCATTACATAATGGTAAAGGGATCAATTCATCAAGAAGAGCTAACTATCCTAAATATATATGCACCCAACACAGGAGCACCCAGATTCATAAAGCAAGTCCTGAGTGACCTACTAAGGGACTTAAACTCCCACACAATAATAATGGGAGATTTTAACACCCCACTGTCAGCATTAGACAGATCAACGAGACAGAAAGTTAACAAGGATATCCAGGAATTGAACTCAGCTCTACATAAAGTGGACCTAATAGACATCTACAGAACTCTCCACCCCAAGTCAACAGAATATACATTTTTTTCAGCACCACACCACACCTATTCCAAAATTGACCACATAGTTGGAAGTAAAGCTCTCCTCAGCAAATGTAAAAGAACAGAAATTATAACAAACTGTCTCTCAGACCACAGTGCAATCAATCTAGAACTCAGGATTAAGAAACTCACTCAAAACCGCTCTACTACATGGAAACTGAACAACCTGCTCCTGAATGACTATTGGGTACATAATGAAATGAAGGCAGAAATAAAGATGTTCTTTGAAACCAACGAGAACAAAGACACAACATACCAGAATCTCTGGGACACATTCAAAGCAGTGTGTAGAGGGAAATTTATAGCACTAAATGCCCACAAGAGAAAGCAGGAAAGATCCAAAATTGACTCCCTAACATCACAATTAAAAGAACTAGAAAAGCAAGAGCAAACACATTCAAAAGCTAGCAGAAGGCTAGAAATAACTAAAATCAGAGCAGAACTGAAGGAAATAGAGACACAAAAAACCCTTCAAAAAATTAATGAATCCAGGAGCTGGTTTTTTGAAAAGATCAACAAAATTGATGGACCGCTAGCAAGACTAATAAAGAAGAAAAGAGAGAAGAATCAAATAGATGCAATAAAAAACGAAAAAGGGGATATCACCACCGATCCCACAGAAATACAATCTACCATCAGAGAATACTACAAACACCTCTATGCAAATAAACTAGAAAATCTAGAAGAAATGGATAAATTCCTCGACAAATACACCCTCCCAAGACTAAACCAGGAAGAAGTTGAATCTCTGAATAGACCAATAACAGGTTCTGAAATTGTGGCAATAATCAATAGCTTACCAACCAAAAAGAGTCCAGGACCTGATGGATTCACAGCCGAATTCTACCAGAGGTATAAGGAGGAACTGGTACCATTCCTTCTGAAACTATTCCAATCGATAGAAAAAGAGGGAATCCTCCCTAACACATTTTATGAAGCCAGCATCGTCCTGATACCAAAACCTGGCAGAGACATAACCAAAAAAGAGAATTTCAGACCAATACCTTGATGAACATTGATGCAAAAATCCTCAATAAAATACTGGCAAACCGAATCCAGCAGCACATCAAAAAGCTTATCCACCATGATCAAGTGGGCTTCATCCCTGGGATGCAAGGCTGGTTCAACATACGCAAATCAATAAATGTAATCCACATATAACAGAACCAAAGACAAAAACCACATGATTATCTCAATAGATGCAGAAAAGGCCTTTGACAAAATTCAACAACCCTTCATGCTAAAAACTCTCAATAAATTAGGTATTGATGGGACGTATCTCAAAATAATAAGAGCTATCTATGACAAACCCACAGCCAATATCATACTGAATGGGCAAAAACTGGAAGCATTCCCTCTGAAAACTGGCACAAGACAGGGATGCCCTCTCTCACCGCTCCTGTTCAACATAGTGCTGGAAGTTCTGGCCAGAGCAATCAGGCAGGAGAAGGAAATAAAAGGTATTCAATTAGGAAAAGAGGAAGTCAAATTGTCCCTGTTTGCAGATGACATGATTGCATATCTAGAAAACCCCATTGTCTCAGCCCAAAATCTCCTTAAGCTGATTAGCAACTTCAGCAAGTCTCAGGATACAAAATTAATGTACAAAAATCACAAGCATTCTTGTACACCAATAACAGACAAACAGAGAGCCAAATCATGAGTGAACTCCCATTCACAATTGCTTCAAAGAGAATAAAATACCTAGGAATCCAACTTACAAGGGATGTGAAGGACCTCTTCAAGGAGAACTACAAACCACTGCTCAATGAAATAAAAGAGGATACAAACAAATGGAAGAACATTCCATGCTCATGGGCTGGAAGAATCAATATCGTGAAAATGGCATACTGCCCAAGGTAATTTATAGATTCAATGCCATCCCCATCAAGCTACCAATGACTTTCTTCACAGAATTGGAAAAAACTACTTTAAAGTTCATATGGAACCAAAAAAGAGCCCGCATCGCCAAGTCAATCCTAAGCCAAAAGAACAAAGCTGGAGGCATCACGCTACCTGACTTTAAACTATACTACAAGGCTACAGTAACCAAAACAGCATGGTACTGGTACCACAACAGAGACATAGATCAATGGAACAGAACAGAGCCCTCAGAAATGATGCCGCATATCTACAACTATCTGATCTTTGACAAACCTGACAAAAACAAGAATGGGGAAAGGATTCCCTATTTAATAAATGGTGCTGGGAAAACTGGCTAGCCATATGTAGAAAGCTGCAACTGGATCCCTTCTTACACCTTATACAAAAATTAATTCAAGATGGATTAAAGACTTATATGTTAGACCTAAAACCATTAAAATCCTACAAGAAAACCTAGGCAATACCATTCAGGACATAGGCGTGGGCAAGGACTTCATGTCTAAAACACCAAAAGCAATGGCAACAAAAGCCAAAATCGACAAATGGGATCTCATTAAACTAAAGAGCTTCTGCACAGCAAAAGAAACTATCATCAGAATGAACAGGCAACCTACAGAATGGGAGAAAATTTTTGCAACCTACTCATCTGACAAAGGGCTAATATCCAGAATCTATAATGAACTCAAACAAATTTACAAGAAAAAAACAAACAACCCCATCAAAAAGTGGGCAGAGGACATGAACAGACACTTCTCAAAAGAAGACATTTATGCAGCCAGAAAACACATGAAGAAATGCTCATCATCACTGGCCATCAGAGAAATGCAAATCAAAACCACAATGAGATACCATCTCACACCAGTTAGAATGGCCATCATTAAAAAATCAGGAAACAACAGGTGCTGGAGAGGATGTGGAGAAATAGGAACACTTTTACACTGTTGGTGGGACTGTAAACTAGTTCAACCATTGTGGAAGTCAGTGTGGCGATTCCTCAGGGATCTAGAACTAGAAATACCATTTGACCCAGCCATCCCATTACTGGGTATATACCCAAAGGACTATAAATCATACTGCTATAAAGACACATGCACACGTATGTTTATTGCGGCACTATTCACAATAGCAAAGAGTTGGAACCAACCCAAATGTCCAACAACGATAGACTGGATTAAGAAAATGTGGCACATATACACCATGGAATACTATGCAGCCATAAAAAATGATGAGTTCGTGTCCTTTGTAGGGACATGGATGAAACTGGAAAACATCATTCTCAGTAAACTATCACAAGGACAAAAAACCAAACACCGCATGTTCTCACTCATAGGTGGGAATTGAACAATGAGAACTCATGGACACAGGAAGGGGAACATCACACTCCGGGGACTGTTGTGGGGTGGGGGAGGGGGGAGGGACAGCATTAGGAGATACACCTAATGCTAAATGACGAGTTAATGGGTGCAGGAAATCAACATGGCACATGGATACATATGTAACAAACCTGCACATTGTGCACATGTACCCTAAAACCCTAAAGTATAATAAAAAAAAAAAAAAAAAAAAAAAGAAAAGTTAGCCACCATAATATCCAGCAATCCCACTATTGAGTATATATCCAAAGGAAATGAAATTGGTATGTCAAAGAAATATTTGCATTCCAATTTTTATTGCAGCACTATTCACCATAGGCAAGATATGGAATTAACCTAAGTGTCCATCAAGAGATAAGTAGATTTTGAGAAGATATATATATATATATATATATATATATATATATATATATATACACTCAATGGAATATACTCACTGGAATACAATTTGGCCATAAAAAAGAATGAAATCCTGTCCACTTAACATGGAATTATGACATGTTAACGACAACATGGAGGCCGGGCGCGGTGGCTCACGCTTGTAATTCCAGCACTTTGGGAGGCCGAGGCGGGCGGATCACGAGGTCAGGAGATCGAGACCACGGTGAAACCCTGTCTCTACTAAAAAATACAAAAAATTAGCCGGGCGTGGTGGCGGGCGCCTGTAGTCCAGCTACTTGGAGAGGCTGAGGCAGGAGAATGGCGTGAACCCGGGAGGCGGAGCTTGCAGTGAGCCGAGATTGTGCCACTGCACTCCAGCCTGGGCGACAGAGCAAGACTCTGTCTCCAAAAAAAAAAAAAAAAAAAAAAAATGACAACATGGATTAACCATGTTAAGTGAAATAAGAGAAGCACATGACAAATGCTGCATGATCTCACTCATATGTAGAATCTTTCAAAAGTTGATTTCATAGAAGTTGATAGTAGAATAGTGGTTGTCAGAGGCTAGGGAATGAAGAAGGTAGGGGGAGATAGGGACAGGTTCATCAACAGGTACAAAGCTACAGTTTGTTAGGAGAAAGAAGTTATAGGCCTGGCGCGGTGGCTCACGCCTGTAATCCCAGCACTTTGGGAGGCCGAGGTGGGTGGATCACAAGGTCAGGAGATCGAGACCATCCTGGCTAACAGGGTGAAACCCTGTCTCTACTAAAAATACAAAAAATTAGCCGGGCGTGGTGACAGGCTACTCGGGAGGCTGAGGCAGGAGAATTGCTATAATCCAGGAGGCAGAGGTTGCAGTGAGCCGAGATTGTGCGACTGTACTCCAGCCTGGGAAAAAGAATGAGACTCTGTCTAAAAAAAAAAAAAAAAAAAAAAAAATTCTAGTGTTCTATGGCACAGTAGGGTGACCATAATTAACAATAATGTATTATATATTTCAAAAGAGCTATAAGAAAGGATTTGAATGTTCTCACCACAAAAAGTGATGTAAGTTTATAGATATGCTAATTACCATGATTTCTATGTATCAAAACGTCACACTGTTCCGCATAAATATGCGCAATTATTTTGAGTCAATTAAAAACAAAATAAAAGGCCAAGGCAGGGGGATTGCTTGAGCACAGGAGTTCGAGACCAGCCTGAGCAACATGGTGAAACCCAATCTCTACTAAAAATACAAAAATTTAGCCATATGTAGAGGCGTGCACCAGCTACTCGAGAGGCAGAGGTGGGAGAATCACCTGAGCCCAGGAACTTGAGGCTTCAGTAAGCCGTGATTGCACCACTGCACTCCAGACTGGATGACAGAGGAGACCCCATCTTTAAATATACAAATAAAATAAAACTTAAAAATTAAAATTAAAAATAAAAATACTTTTTCCTAGTTTCTTATTTTCTCTATCCTCAAACCTTCTATTACTCATGGCAGCAAGATTGACTGAATTTCACAGGCAACTAAACAAGAGTTATCTCCTTTATTATCTTTTCAAGGAGGATCTTTAACTCTTTGTGATATTTCTGAACATTCTTCCTTCACTATTTTATTTCCTTCCCCACCATATCCCAAGCTCTATGAATCCAAGAATCATTAAATACCATCATGAGTGTGTGTCTTTCATGAGGAAAAGTAGTATGTGCCATCACAACATAGCTCATTTTTATCTCTTTATCACTAAAACTACCAATGAGGGTGTCTCTGTAATCTAGAGTTGGAATTCAGAATGGATAGAGCTGGCCCTGCTGCTAATGAAAGGCAATGGCCCAAGTGGAAGTAGCTCAGG
Source organism: Nomascus leucogenys (assembly GCF_006542625.1). Lineage (NCBI taxonomy): Eukaryota > Metazoa > Chordata > Mammalia > Primates > Hylobatidae > Nomascus > Nomascus leucogenys. The sequence goes on from NW_022097335.1 coordinate 10,031, forward strand.
AAAGGCTAAGCTTTCACAATAATCTCAAGGATACACATGGAGTTTTTCATTTCTTATCACGGATATAGAATGATATATGCTTCTCACAGGACATGGCTAGAAGATTCACTCACTGATTTTCCACATCCTTGATGGTGTCAGGCAAAGGCAGATTCTTGGTTTCTGGTAAGAGGAAGACAACAAGGCCACCAATGATGGGGAAGATTCCATAAATGATCCATGGCAAAGTGGTAAAAAATACCGTTAAGGTCATCAAGAGGGGAGCCAGTGCTGCTCCAATCCTACTAGCCATTAAATCTATTCCTGAAGCTCTTGCCCTACAGATAAATAATAATACATGATAATCAGAAAAAATCTACACATGCAATTTGTGACATATTATTTTGACTTGACTGCAGAAGACAATAAAACACAATCATTAGGTACATGGGCAAACAGTTGCTTTTGAGATTTTCTCTATGATTTTCTAGCTGTTTTTAATCAGGTTCAGTGTGAGTTAAGACTCTTTTTCATCATTTTAAATAGACAGTTATGCATTACACCTACCCTGATGAGTGGTCCAAAAGATTAGTGAGATGATGCATTAAAATACTGCCTAGCACAATAGATGGTGCAAAGTCAGCTTGCAATAAACATTGGCCATAATTTTTGTTAGTGTATTATTAGTATTATAAATGATTGCTTTTAAAATAATAAACAAGTCTTAGGTTTATTCCCTCAGTAAGTACTGTTTAGTGGGAAATTCTTATTTTGGGCTCAGGTGGAGCATCTGTATCTCTTATACCTGAGAACAGTGGGGATGAGTTCAATGAAGTGAACAGCAACACTGGAAAAAGTAGCAGAAGAACAGCCGATTCCCAGACATGCCAAAGCCACACGCAGGGTCTGCATTTCTGGCAAAAGGAAGAGACCAGTGAGACTCTTATATCTGGGCTGAAGGAAGCAACATCCACCAAACTTAATTTAAAAACAACATATCGAGTATTTGCATGTTTGAAAAATACTGTAGAAAATTGAATAGTGCCAGAGAACATCCAGAGGTTGATAAGCTGAGAAATTGTCAGCTTAGAATTATCAACATAGGTGGCAAAAAGTGCATAATATTATCTTCATTAATGCAGGAAATCTCTCTGTATATCGAAGATTTTTCAGAGAGGGAGAAGAAACGATGAGTCTAGCTGAAATTTTTTTCTTAATTTTTCTGTCCAGTATTCACTATGCCCATTCTATAGAAGGTAGAACCATCATGTGGACAATTATTGAGGAGTCTGAGACTCAGCACTATACTTGAGAACTTTACAATTAAAGTGCAGAATTTAAAGGGACCAGCATCCTAGATTTCCCAGGGATGAAGGGGTTTTAGTGATGTGAAATTTTTATTGATAAAACCAAGAAAGTCCCAGGTAAATCTGGATAACTCAGTCAATCTAGTACAGATACAGTATTGTCATGGAGTTGGTATTGCACAAGAGACTAATGAAAAAACTCCTTTGTTAGTGGGCAGAGTAGAGAGGCTAGATCCAGAATGATAATAGGCATAAGGAACCAAGAAATGGAACTTCTGCTTGGGGAAAAATAAATTCAGAATTTTGGAAAGCATTAAAAGAAAGTTTCAGAGAAAGTTTTCTGCCTAATATAGAAAGAAAGATAATTATAGATTTATAAGATAGAAAGTGCTCAATGTAAGTCAGGAAATATACATTATTGATAATATTCAGGAAGAGGAATCGAGTTCCCCAATCTATTATGCGGTAAAATACATTCTTGTTTTGGGAAGCAGGGAAGGCATAGTGCCTACTAAGTTTCCCCTAATCATTACATAAAATCATTGTATTAACTTATAAAACAGTCTAACAGGGAGTGAAATAGGCTTTTAATCTGCCTAGTTTATTGTCCCTACCATAGATTCTTTCTCTGCTTGTAAACAAAGGATTTCTATTTCATTAAAGTCAAAAAGGTTTCCCCTAATCAAGGGCTGCAGTCATGGTGACTTAACATCACACCCAAGTGTGGCTACACGGATATCAGTGAGTAGACTGGTCACTGAAGACACAGTAATGAGGAAGAACCTAGACAGAGCCCACACAAAGGAAGCAATAATATCGTGTCCTCAAATGGGATATAATTGCAAGGCCTAGACATGCCATGCTTGTTATCAAAAGTGTAATTAACCAAAGGGCACGTGATCAATTGATCTCCTAGAGAAACTGTCAGGAATGAATGTCACCACTATCCAGCTACTTCCAGAGTTGATGAAGACAGATACACATCTGAGCTGCCCCTGGCTCTTTTCTCAATTATTAGCCAAATTTGTGTTACACGCTCATATTGCTTTGAGGGAATATGTAGCCTTTAAATGGTACCCCTCTTTATTCCCGGTTTTAGGCAAGTGTGGCCAATACAATTCCCGAAGAACAAAGAGAAGACATTTTCTTTCCCCCAAAGTCCAGTCTTCTCTCACCTTTGGGCACAAACGTGTTGGCCAAAATGGAAAGGCCCAACAGGAACATGAACAATATCTGGCTTATTCGACGGCCCATATGATTTAGTGTCAAAAGAGCAAGACATCGAACAATGAGAGCGACAGCTCCATAAAGTACCTGCAACAGGAAAATATTGCTCCCCACATGCTGAAGATTGACCATGGTACCATAAAAAGGTATTGTGTTTGCAAATCTGTGGTGAACAAAATAGAAAAGACACGTCATAAGGTTTAGAGCCTATGTCCAGCAGTCGATTACCATATTGGCCCAGGCAGTCATTGGTCAGTGTTAAGGAATAAAGGCTCGGTACGATTTGTAGAGTACTTTGTTTTAAAGATGGTGATCTTAGAGCTATCATGAATAATTGCATGACATTACATAAGAACAGGACTCCTGTCAGTCATTCTTTTGTCCAAGTTCCCAAGCAGGTAGTTGATAATGACAGGGAAATTTAACCTGAATCAGTCATCAAACTCAATGGTATATAAGAATTGAACACAGAAGAATTAAAGCTTGAAAATTAGGGAAATAATTCCTTTTCTGAGAGCTGTCAGTATGCTGTAAGTGCTCTCTCTCTTCTCCCCAATGCTGCTACTATGAAGAACTTTCCCTTTGCTAGAGAGTAAGGCTCCAAAAAGACTACGTGCCTGGCAGCACTGTCTGGGAGCACAGCGTTCTGGTGCCTGACACAATTCTAAGAAATTTAAGGTGAGAAACAGTGGCTATCTCCTGAGGGGTCAGAGCACAGACGGAGAATATAATGAGTGAATAAGCACACTGTATGAACACAGAGGCAGGGATACACGTGTTTCTCTCATAGACCATCTGTGGGCTCTTTCCAAGTAAGAGCTGACCAGGAGCCATTTTAAGTCAAAAAATAACCATTCAACCACTCTATGTCTTTAATTGCAGAATTTAATCCATTTACATTTAAGGTAATTATCGATAGGTAAGGCCTTAACACTGCCATTATTGTTTACTTGTTTTCTACTTGTTTTGTAGACTTTTTACCCCTTTGTTTCAGTTTTACAGTTTTTATTTGTGGTTTTCCCTTGTATCTTTTGGTTCTTTGTGTTTTAATTTTAGCATATCTATGATAGGTTTTTGCTTTGCAGTTACCACAAGCATATAAAAAACACTATATAGTTATAATAAGTTATTTTAAATGATAACACGTTGACACTGATTGCAAAGAAAATAGAAGAAACAAACAAAAAAATCTGGTACAGTTCAATGCAGAGGATGCCTGAGGAGGATGTTTCTCCACTAAAGAGGTTCATATCTCATTTCCCAGAGCTAAGAAAATGTGTCAGAACCCAGGCAAACGAATCGACACCAATTTCACCATAGGAAATAAAATCAAAGGTTCTTCAATATACCCAGAAAGCATCTAAGGAGAACTAGTCCACATTAATGATCTATCACACCGAGAAAGAGCTAGCTTTAGACGTTATGGCAGAAGAAACCACCATAGATCATAGCAATTCCAAGCAAGTAAGTCCTTCTCTGACCATTATCTCTACTTTTTTGTCCCACTCTGACTGTCTAGGATTCAGAAGCCAGAGTCTGTAATGTAGTGGATAGGGGAAAAGTGATAAAGCACAATGCAATTAAATGAAGTAGCCACCTATAGGATATGCCTAGGAAGAGGTAAACTGTATAATTTAATAGTACTGTCTTCAGCTTGGAAGTGGACATACACTGTCCTGTAACACTTTTTATAAGTTTTCAAAAATTTAGAATTTAAAATATTTCCTACTGACACTACCGAAGTAAGTACTTACATATCCCCGAGAGACAATGTACAAAATTGCCTACAGAAGCCCTTGTGTGAACACCCCCAATTGGAAATAAGTAAAAGTCCACCAACAATGAAGTAGGTAAAGAAATTGTTCTGTATTCATCTATTGGAATACTGAAACACTGGGGAAGGAGAACAACCTACTATTACAAGCAACAGCACTGATAAATCTTGAAGGAATAAAGTTGAGGAAAAGGAGCCTGTGACAAACAGAGCCATGTTATCTTTACATTTTGTAAAGGTCAAAATCAGGCAATAATCCTTCATGGTGATGGAGCCAGAACTGTTCTTAAGTTATTTTTGGCAGGGGCAGTTTTTATCACTGTAGATGATGCACAAGGAGGCCTTCCAAGGTTTTTCTACATCTGGGTGTTGATTACATGTTCTTTTTTCTTTGTTCTTTTTTTTCTTTTGAGACAGAGTCTCACTCTTTCACCCAGAGTCTCACTCTTTCACTCACCCTGGAGTACAGTGGCACAATCTTGGCTCACTGCAACCTTCACCTCCCAGGTTCAAAGCAATTCTTATGCCTCAACCTCCTGAGTAGCTGAGACTACAGCTGCGCACCACCACTCCTGTCTAATTTTTGTATTTTTAGTAGAGACAGGGTTTCACCATGTTGGCCAGGCTGGTCTCGAACTCCTGACCTCAGGTGATCCACCTGCCTCAGCCTCCTAGTGTTGGGATTACAGGCATGAGCCATCACACCTGGCTTGATTACATTTTTTTATGTATCAAAATATTCATGGAGTTGTATACATTCATAATCTGTGCACATTACTAAGATTTGTTTCAGTAGAGTTGAAAAAATAAAGAAAATTAAACAACACAATTTACCTCAGTATCAATCACCAATGATGAGACTGATAGGATGATAGGGCTGACTCCTCATTGTGGTAACCAGTCCATGTGAGTCTACATAACCTTCTGCCTCTCTTCAAATGTAGCAGTTATCTGTATATTTTCTTCATTTTTTATCTACAAATCAGTCCCACACACACACACACACACACACATACACTGCTGTTGTAACCTTTGAAATAAGAAAGCGATTCATGTCATCACACTTTAAATGCCCCTCATATACTATACGGAGCCTACCTCAAAAATACCAGGATACAGATCCTTTTACGCATACTGGGGTTGCGGAACAAGTCACACACAGTAGTTTTGGTCTGTGCTGCATCCAGCTCCTCCTGCATGGTGGATCTCACAACCTTCAATAATAACATGTATCATTTATCAACACGTCCCAGGCATTGTGGTGAGAACTGGCACTCAGTAGGACAAGAGAAATGTGTTCCCTTTCTCTCGAGTGTGATATATGATATGCCAATTACAGAAGTGAAAGTGGTGTGAAGAAAAATGAAGAAGAACATTAAAGGAGCCTCCAGGAAATTATGCAGCAATAAAGACATTTGAAATAAGGCCCCAAAGGGGTATAGTGTATCCACAAGGATGCATAGGTTGTAGATTCAGATCAGGAAGTGAACTAAAGGAAGAGATAGTTACATAATTCCCAAAGCTGCTTTTATATGAGATGGCCTTGAAAAAATGAGAACCGAGCTTGTGTTCTCAGCTAGCTGCCCTTCTTAGAAGCAGTTAGTCTATCTCAACAAGGAGAAGGCAGATGTCAGCTTATGTCTTCCCTTCAACCCAGTAACCACCTTCCCTTTCCTACTCACCTCTATGTTCAGGGTTTCTTCAGCATTCTTTATTCCATTTGTTTGTGCAACTTTCTAAGTGCCTTTAAGCCCTCATCTAGTTTATTGGTGATTATCAACCACCGAGCAGATTCCACCAGCCACCTGATAAAAGAAAAACACACAAGTGCAGTCATCTCTGTCTTTCTTATTAGTCATATGATTATTGGCTATGGATGCCTTTTGTCTTCCATTTCTTATCCACCACTTGGTTGTATTGAAAACAGAAGTCTATTTTATTAGACCAAATACTAGGAAAATGTGACCATGATCCTGCAGTACACCTTCATGGTTTAGGAACACAGACTTTGGAGACAAATCACTTCTTTGTTTGATCACAGGAAAATTTTCAAAGAAGTCTGTGAAGCTTAAGCTTTAGGGTCCCTACATGCATAAGTTCTTTCCAAAGTTTGGTGTGAGTTCTAGCAAATTTATGTTCATGATATGTATCGTTTAAGAAAAATGAGTCTTCAATTTATGTAAGGTTAAAGCTGCTCGAAGGTTGGAAGTACTTCTGCCACTACCAGCTATGCTGGTAACTTACTATGCAAGTGAGTCACTCATTTACATCTGCTTCAGTTTTCCTCATCAATAAAACAAAAACAGCAGTGCCATATTCCTTACTGGGTTGTTATGAAGATGAAATAAGATAATGGAAGAGTCTGACATGGATTATACTCTACTCTCTATCGGAATTCATCTCACTGTGTTAAATATATAGTAATATCTCAATATTCCAGTAATTTCTAACTGAATCTGATGCTTCCCTAGATTGGTTTCAAATGTAGAGATGAAATTAGCCACAAATAAATGTTTGTTAAAATTATCTAATGGAGGAGGAAGTGCTGAACACATGCTATAAATCACTCAGTCTGCCCAACTTTTAGTACTGGTGAAACGGTCCTGCACTATTGTCAAAGAGTTATATGAATACACTTGTGGTTTCTTCCAATTTCACCTATAAAAGTGAAAAGCATTATACATATCACCATAACTTGATTTATTTCAAGGCAAAAATGAATCAAAAGATATTTCTTTTTGAAACATCTGAATCTATATGTTTGGTAAAAAAAAGATGGAATCATTCTATATCTACAATAAAAGTTTTTCCCAATTTTATGTCAGAACTCCCAGGCAGAAGAGCCATTGCTATTTACCATTGTTTCTCAAGCTGCACAGAGTGAATAGATGAGAACATGGGTCTAGGTACAGAAGTGGGAATAAGAAAATCAATATGTTCTTATTCAATATTCATTTTCATCCCAGGACCCCAAAGACAAAGAGAGAGAGAAAGCTCCTACCTTGAAAGAAGAAAGAAGACAAAGAAAGGTACAGACACCACCACGTGCAGGGTTGCCAATCTCGGAAGACATAAGCCAAGCCTCCCAGTATTATCTGTCCAGTACTAAGGGCACCAGATGACAATATTACTACCAGGGCTTTAGAGTTGGGCCTTATCCACTCAGTAACTGAAAGAAAACCCATATAGCATTTAAGGTCAAATAGAGATGAAAATTTCAAGTTCAAATTCAAGGCTCATAAAATAGAGAAGATCACAATTATTGACTTACTGAGCAAAGAATTATTTGATATAATGATCATGGAAGAAAAACCTGCCAAGAAGCGTAGCACACAGTAAACAGGGAAGGTGGGAGCGAAGGCAGCACAGGTGTCAGTGATGGCAAGCTGGAGGAAACACCATCTGAGAATCAATCTTCGCCCAAACCTGAGAAACAGAGAGTCATGTTAGATTATGACAGCAATAATAATTTATGGGTAAAAACTTAAGAAAATGAAAGCTCACTCTAAAATTTGATAATATTTTAACAAATATTTTGTGTACTTTAAATCCTGAAAGATCAAGAGCTAAATTGACACAGAAATATCCTCAGAAGTAACCCTCCCTGTTTATAATATACACTAACAATATCAAAATCCAAAACTTCATCATTTAATAATAAGGCCTCTGATACCAACAGATACTGTATAAAAGAAGCTACAAATGTTGGAAATTGTAATATGTAATAAGTATCTACTACATTGACATATGAATCCAGCATAGTAGAGAGTCTACATTAGTATATGAAATACAAGAGAGCTAAATATGTATTTGGGTCTCTAAGACCATGCAGGCCAAGGCTAAAACTTATGTATAAGATACATCAGTGGAGCAATGCATCAAAGTTTCTGTGGGTTGCCTAAGAGGCTCTCATAAAGAAACTTGGACTCCCATTGTTGATCTGGGTTTATAGGCCTCTGTGTTCCATCTAGAACAAAATATAGGAGAGCCACAACCCAGACAGAGAAAAGTACAGAAACTTCTCACTGGAAAAAATATGTAGAAAGAAGAGTGAAGAGAGAGAGAAGGTGAAGGCCAAAAAGGGAAAGGAAATTTGGCATTTTACAGGATGTTTGTAAAGACAGGTCTTAAAGGAGACAACTTGGACTAAATGGGGTGTGCTTATTGTATATGCCATTAATATTAACAAACAAAGTTTTGGGTTGGGAACTGTTCTACATTTGAAATGGAACTCTAAATATATTTAAATAGTATCTAGAGGAGTGATATCAGCAAGATAGCTAAGTAGAGACTCCTGACACTCATTCCCCCAAAACCCACACACTATGAGGAAAAAACTAAGGCAACAAATAAACAGGTAAGATTTCACTAGAATGTGGAAGGGAGAGCACTGGAATGCAGCGAGGGGGTGGAGACACATCTGTGGTGATTGGAAGTCCAGGAGGGCAGCATGGCGGTGCCCAGCCTCTGTAGCCACATCTTTCCCATCTGGATCAGATCTACCTGGAGTCATGAGGAATTTCTCATTGTGGGGAAAAGTTAAGCAGAAAGAACCCACCAGTCTCCATTGCCACCACAAAACAGCAACAGTTCTTACCATAGGAGAATTTCACAGTCTGCACAAGTCCTGAGTCCAAAAGAGAGCTGCTGAAAATTTACCCAACTGCATTGCCCAGATTAGAAGCACAAAGTTTGTATTCCCCAGGTCACGCCTATCCCTCATGAGTCAAGCTGTTGCAGCATGGCACCATCTTGAGACCAGAGCCACCTCTGGAGTGCATCCTGCCCTGGGGGCCAGTAGCCACCGCACCTCTCCAGCACTGGAACTCTATCTTCATTCCATGAAGCCCACATCAGTGACTGAACACCACAACCCAGCAGTGCAGAGCCTGGGCTCAAGAATCAGTGGTGACTCTGGTCCTGCAAAGCAGAGAAACAATCCCACCACCCTCATTTTCATCTGGAAAAGCCAATCTGGCAATTCTGCCCAGGGTGAACCCACTGTTGAGCCAGCTAAACTGCGCATGCCCTTCCCAAGGGGGAAAGGCCCTGAAACTCTATGCAACTAACAGCCTTCCAGCCAGGAAAGCCTGCTCCTATGCAACCTCTTTCTAGAACCTGAGAACAGCTCCATGATGCCCCACCCCTGCAGACAAGCCCTTGGTATGCCCAGTGGGCCCTGCACCTGCAATCAGGATGTCAGAACAACTGAAAGCTTCCCTGGCACTTCACACCTCCAGGCTGGCTGAGTAGCTGTGTGCCCATGTCCTGGGTCTGAAAAACATTCCTACAGGACATCCTTGGACAGCAAGCCCCCAGGCTGAAGTGATACCATTGGTGCTGCTATGAGCTGAATGTCCTGGGCCAGAAAACACCCTTTAGGCCACACCAGCAACATGCCCCAGGCCAGCTGAGCTTTGTGGCACCTATGTTCTGGGCCCAAGAAATAGCTCTGCAGGCCACTCCTGGCCAGCTAGCTCCAAGGCTGGTAAGTGGCCAAACAGCAGCCATAAGCTCATGTCTCAGACCACAGGAACAGCCCCTGTGGGTCACCCCCAGCAGACACACCAAGGTCAGCCAAGCAGGCAGGCATGACCCCAGGCTGGCTGAGTAGATTTGTGCATGGATTCCAGCCCTGAGAACAGTTCATGGGCCCCCATCTAGAAGACATACCACCCAGGTAAGCTGAGAAGTCATGCAAACAGATTCCAAGCCTAAGAAAGAGCCCAGTGATCCACTCTTGGCAAATACAACTTGAAGCCAGCCCAAGAAACTGTGTATCTGTGTCCCACGTCTGACAAACAGCCCTGTGGGGGACTACTGGCAGGCTTGCCACCAGCCTGCAGAGCAACCTTATGTATGTGCTCCTGGCCAGAGTAATAGCACCATAAGTCTAACTTGGCTTAACTTGGCCAAACCACCACGTGCATGCATGCACCCTAGACCTGAGAAACAGCCTGGCAAGCCGACCCCCAGCAAAGCCTTACCACTACCATAACCAACTCTTGCAGCCTATGCCACTAAGACCTAGCACATGTCACTAGCCTAGGTTAAAGCTGAAGAAACTACACAGAAACTATAACTACTGTGCCCACCTAGAACCAAAAGCCTGACACAACCCCATAAAACTGACGATACAAGACCCATTCATACAAACAAGCCTTTCCTTATGAAATCTCTTCATAAAATTGTAAGAAGCAACCTTTCCACTCAATCCAAAGAAATCAATGTAGAGACAAATCAAACATTGCAAAGGAAAGAAATTGACACATTTAAAGGATCACAATAAATTTTCCTGTAACCGGCCCCAATTATAGAGAAATATACAAAATGCCAGAAAATGAATTCAAAATAACAATATTAAAGAAACTCAGTGAGATACAAGAAACTATAGACAATTCATATAATTACAAAAACAATACATTGTTTGAATGAAAAAATTTAACAAAGACATAGATAGAAAAAAGAACCAAACAGAAATCCTACAGTTGAATATTCAATGAATGAAGTAAAAAAAAATGCAACTGACAGCTTTAACCATAGACTGGAACAAGCAGAAGTAAATTTCTGAGACTTAAAGACAGTTTGCTAAAAATAATAGAGGCAGATGAAAGAAAAAAGAATTACAAAGAATGAAGAAAGCCTACAGAATGTATAAACACAGTAAGTGAATAAATATTTGCATTATGAGAATCTAGAGAAAGGGAAGGGATATATAGAAAATATATTTTATGATATTTTATGATATGATAGCTGAAAATTTCCCAAGTCTTGTGATAAGGATGCATATCTTGGTACAAGAAGCTCAAAGAATGCCAAATAGCATCAACTCAAACAGGTCCCCTAGCAGGCACATTATAGTCAAATTTTCAAAAAAGCAAAGATCAAGAAAAAATACTAAAAGCCACAAGAAGAAAGCATTGAGTCACATATAAAGGAATTCCTACTAGACTAACAGCAAATTTCTGAGTGGAAACCTGGAGGGCAGGAGAAAATTAGATAATATATCCAAAGTCCTGAAAGAAAAAATTGCCAGAAAAGAATATTATACCCAGAAAAAATTCTTCTATGCTTCAGAAATGAAAGAACTATAAATCTTTCACAGACAAGCAAAAACTAAAGGAATTACCATCACAGAAACAGCAAAAAACATTCTCCAGGGAGTCTTACATCTTGAAGTAGTGAGATGGCAAGTTACCATAAGAAAGCAATAAAACTATAAAGTACTAGGAGAACCAATAAATGATAAAGACAGAAAGAGAATCAAATCTAATCACCTCAGAAAAACACCCAACAAGCCTATCAACCAAAATAATAATAAATAAATAATAAATAATAAATTGGAAAAGCACCCAGGACCAAACAGAATCAACAGCTGAATTCTACTAGAAGTACAAAGAAGATCTGGCAACATCCTGCTGAAACCTATTCCAAAAAATTAAGGAGGAGGGACTCCTCCCTAACTCATTCTATTAGGCCAGCTTCATCCTGATACCAAAACCTGGCAGAGATTACAAAAACAACAAAACAAAAAAAAAACCACAAAACTTCAAGCCAATATCTTTGGGTGAATATCAATGCAAAAATCCTCAACAAAATACTGGCAAACCCAAATCCCGCAGCATATCAGAAAAATTGTCCACCATGATTAAGTATGCTTTATCCCTGGGATGCAAGGTTGGTTCAATATTTGTAAATAAATATATGTGATTCATCACATAAACTCAACTAAAGACAAAGACCACATAATTATCTAAATAAATGAAGAAAAGGCTTTTGATAAAATTCAACAACGTTTCATGTTAAGAAACTTTCAATAAAGTAGGTATTGAAGGAACATGCCTCAAAAGAGCAAGATCCATGTATGACAAACCCACAACCAACATCTTATTGAATAAGCAACATCTTATTGTAAACTGGCACAAGACACCACTCCAATTTCAGCACAAGTATTGGAAGTCCTAACTAGGGCAAATCAAAGCAGGAGTAAGAAATAAAGAGCATCCAAAGGAAGAGAGGAAGTCAATTATCCTGTTTGCAGATGATATGATACTGTATCTATAAAACCCCATATCTCAGCCCAAAAGCTTTAAGCTGATAAACAACTTCAGCAAAGTCTCAGGATAGAATATCAACGGTGCAAAAATTGCTAACATTCTTATACACCAATAACAGTCAAGCTGAAGAGCCAAATAAGGAATTGCAATCCCATTCGCAATTGCCACAAAAGAATAAAATACCTAGGAATACAGCTAACTAGGGAGGTGAAAGATCTCTACAAGGAGAATTACAAAACACTACTTCAAAAAAAAAATCAAAGATGACACATCAAAAAATGGAAAATCATTCCATGCTCATAGGTAGAAAGAGTCCATGTTATAAAAAATGGCTATACTGCCCTGATATGATTTGGCTGTGTCCCAACCAAATCTCATCTTGAATTGTAGGTCCCATAATCCCCATGTGTTATGAGAGGGACCTGGTGAGAGGTAATTGAAATCATGGAAGGCATTACTTCCATGCTGGTTTCACTATAGTGAGTGAGTTCTCATGAGATCTGATAGTTTTATAAGGGGCTTTTACCCCCTTCACCCTCCCTTCTCTTTCCTGCCACCATGTGAAGAAGAATGTGTTTACTTCTCCTTCCAACATGATTGTAAGTTTCCTGAGGTCTCCCCAGTCATGCTGAACTGTGAGTCAATTAAACCTTTTTCTTATAAATTACCCAGCCTCAGGCAGTTCTTCACAGCAGGGCAACAGTGGACTAATACATGCCCAAAGCAATTTATAGATTTAATACTATTCCTATTAAACTACCATTGAGATCTTCACAGAACTGAAAACTATTATTTTAAAATTCATATTGTTATGGTTTGGCTCTGTGTCCCCAACCAAATCTTTCACATTGAATTGTAATATCCCCATGTGTCATGGGAGGAAGCCAGTGGGAGGTAATTGAATCATGGGGGCTGGTTTTTCCCGTGATGTCTCCTGGTAGTGAGTAAGTCTCATGAGATCTGATGGTTTTATAAAGGGGAGTTCCCCTGCACATGCTTTCTTGTCTGCACCATTCAAGACATGAATTTGCTCCTCATTCACCTTCCACCAAAATTGTGAGGCCTCCCAAGCCATGTGGAATGTGAGTTGATTAAACCTCTCTCCTTTATAAATTACCCAGTCTCAGGCATGTCTTTATTAGCAGCATGAGAACAGACTAATACACCTACTCATTACAGTGGGGTAATTATGATAATGACAACCAGGCTGGGAGCCCACAAGCATTTAGCTCACAGAGTCCAGGAGGGACTTAACACAATATCCCTAGCCAAGGTCTACACACCATTTCATATATTTGTATTTTCAAGGAGGCTGAATTCTCTATCTTGATATTTGTGTATTCAGTATCCTATACAGAGACGCTGTTCAGAGATCTCTGTGGCAACAAAATGGCACTCACTAAACTCACTGTAATTCATTTCTGTATCTAGCTCTCTGGGGAACAAAGCAGCACCAACAGTGTAAATTGCATATTATAACTCAATAACACTTCTTTGTGAAAGAATTAATTGTAAGCTGATAAAAACACTGCAGAGTAACAATAACCGTGATCTGGAGACACTCACCTGTCTGAGAAATGGCCACCTATGATGCCTCCCACCAGCATTCCAGTCAGAAGTAGGAACTGAACCACTGATTTCAGTGACTGATAATCACATACCAGGTCCCACTGGAAGAGAAGGAAGCCAATACAGCATAGCTTCACAGCAGCTTTTGACTTCTCATTGTTCACTTGCTGCAACAGCTTTCAGTGGACACATTCTCTAGCCTCTTTTTACTACATTTTCTTACCTATACCATTCAAGTCTTGGCTTAAGCATGGATTTCTCTGGAAATCCTCACCCAAAACCTTCCAGGTTATGTTAATATCTGTTTTTATATTCATTCAGCTCTGCATACCTCAGTGGTTCTCAATTTTTGCCACACATTAAGGAGATTTTTTAAACCATTGATGCTAGTATGAAATCCACTCTGATTTGCTTCTGTAACATGTAGCCAAAGCAGGCAGATTTTTAAAATAACACAGATGTTTCCAATTTGCAACTTAGGCTGAGAACAAGTGACCAAGAAGAATATTTTTCTAATCATTAGTCTTCTCTTCAAGCTAGTTTTGTGATAGATGTATTTATATCTAGTTGGTTGAGTTCATTGCCTCAAATTCAATGTAGGTGCCTGACAGTTAAAAAATAAGTACCCAGGCATGGTGGCTCACATCTGCAATCCCAGCACTTTTTGGTGGATCACCTGAGGTCAGGAGTTTGAGACCTGTCTGGCCAACATGGTGAAACCCTGTCTCTACTAAAAATACAAAGAAAAAAAATTAGCTGAGTATCGTGGTGCATGTCTGTAATCCCAGCTACTTCAGAGGCTTGGGCAGGAGAATTGCTTGAACCTCGGAGGTGGAGGTTGCAGTGAGCTGAGATCTCACCATTGCACTCCAGCCTGGGCAACAAGAGTCAAACTCTATCTCAAAAAAAAAAAAAGCAATCACTATTTGCCAAAAGAGTGGCTGAGCACTGACTACGGTATCTACACAATAACTAGAGGCTTAAAGCATGTTTATGTTCTTCTAAACACCTAGATTGTGTATCCAGAACAGGTTAACAGGACCCTTTACCTTAGTCACAATGGTCGAAGGGAAGTAGCTTTGGTCATATACCCAGCCATCCACACAGGGTTCTGTGTCGGCCTCACTTGTGTTGTGGATAGTCCCATTCAGGTGAAGAAGCTGCCACTGGGGATGGACGAAGCGACGACACTTCTCTGGCCTCAGGTTTGAGTCTAGTGGGATGGAGATTCTCAGGAGGGCATCTTCACTAAGGATTCCAGTTTCATTATCAGATCCAGTATTATTGTCCAGGATGTGGACCCAGCAACGATGACCAGGAATGGCTGCAGCAAAGTTCTCCAGCAGTATATGAGGGATTAATACCATGAGAGAGGGAAGAATAAAAACCAGATGAAGGATCTGAAATCTCCCAAGGCCTCCAACTTGACTCAAGAGCTCCTCAAAGGCCATTGATTGTGAAAACGTGACCCCCAAGAGGAGGCACAATTGCTTTATGGAGATAAGTTCAAAGGGAGAAAATATTTCCTTTTATTAATTCAAATTAAGCTTGTATTGATCCTTGCATCAATTTCTCATCCATGGGCCTGGACTCACCAGTGCAATAGAGCCGTAGTGGAAACAGCTTCCTCAGTTCTTTTGTGATCAGAAGGTAGATGTCATTTTGTAGTCAAAGAGATCATTATTTCACAGAGATACTTCTACCTGTTGACGATAAAATCCGTTTAAAGGTTTACTCTCTAAATATGTTTGTCTTCAAGTGACTCATGAAATTTACATTGGACTTTGGCATGTACATGTTCTCTAAATAAGCTAAAAGAAATCGGTTAAACAGTGTTGTTATTTCTAGGAAGTGAAATTTGAGAGACACAAAAGTAAACTGCTTTATAATTTTTCCATGAAAAGAACAGAAAGTCAGGGTTTTTCTCCTTTAGTACTGAATTTAGGTTAAAATGATGAATAAATGAAAATCCCTATTACCATGTTTTGCTTTTTAAAGCAAATTGGAATGTGATGCCATTACTATCTTTTGTTAACTGATATTATGCTTCAGGTTAAATCACATGAGGAACTCAGATAAATTTAAATTATATGAAATATAAATAGAGGAGAAAGGCAGTGTTCAGCTCATATAGGAGTTTATTTCCTTGGGCTTATTTATTCATTTATATATAGCACATTGGAGGATCTTTTCCATGCTAGTTTCAGGAATCCAGATAAATTACTTATTTTATTGTTATAAACTATGCCTCTATCTCTAGTGATGCTCCTCATTTTGAATTATATATTTTTTAACATTAACATGGCTATGCCAGGTTTCTTATAGTTTGCATGATATAACTTTCCCACCTTTTAGATTTTTAAGTGAAATGTTTTTTGAGATTATTATAGATTTACATGCAGTTGCAAGAAATAACACAAGGAGTAATCATATACTCATCACCCTGTTTCCTCTAATAGTAATATTTTACAAAACTGTAGTATAATATCATATCAACATCAAGATGCTAGTATTATACAATGTATTATAATACCAGGATCTTGATACTGATACAACCTACTGATTTTATTAATATTTCCCCAGTCGGTTTATCTGTATCTGTGTGGTGTAGGCATATAGTACTATACAATTTTATGTGTGTAATTTAGTGTGCCCATCATCACAATCAAGATAGTGAACAGTTACATCACAGATATCCCTCCTTCTAGGAGAATAATATGGTATATATCCTTCTCAGGTTGGCTTTTTTAAAAATCAGAAACTCTACAGATATATCATCTAAGTTGCTGTATATATTAATACTTTGTTCCTTTTTACTGCTGAATATTATTCCATAGAATGTATATATAATTGTTTGGCTTTTTTAAAATCAATGTTATTGTGCATATTTAAGATAAGCAACATGATGTTATAAGATATATATATGTGTATATATATATATAAAGATATATAGAGATATATAAAATGCTAACTATAGTGGAACCAATTAACCTATCTATCATCTCACCAATGGGAAAAGTTACCCATTCCCCCTTTGGCAAAAGCACATATAATCTATTCATTTATCAAAAACACAATATACTGTTATTAATTACCGTTCTCCTGTTGTACATGAGATTCTTCAACTTGTTCATCCTACATATAGGCTACTTTGTATCCTTTGACTTATATCTCCCCACTTCTTCCCACCCCTCACACCCCAGCCCTTGTAAACACCATTCCATTCCCTATCTCTACCTACCTGACCATACTTGACCTTATTATTATTATTATTTTTATTATTATACTTTAAGTCTGGGATACATGTGCAGAACGTGCAGGTTTGTTACGTAGCTATACATGTGCCATGGTGATTTGCTACACCCATCAACCCATCATCTACATTAGGTATTTCTCCTAATGCTATCCCTCCCCTAAGCCTCCCACCCCCAGACAGGCCCAGTGTGTGATATTCCCCTCCCTGCGCCCATGTGTTCTTACTGTTCAACTCCCACTTATGAGTGAGAACATGCAGTGTTTGGGGTTTCTGTTCTTGTGTTAGTTTGCTGAGAATGATGGTCTCCAGCTTCATCCATGTCCCTGCAAAGGACACGAACTCATCTTTTTATGGCTGCATAGTATTCCATGTTGTTTATGTGCCACATTTTCTTTATCCAGTCTATCACTGATGGGCATTTGGGTTGGTTCCAAGTCTTTGCTATTGTGAATGGTGCCACAATAAACATATGTGTGCATGTGTCATTATAGTAGAATGATTTATAATCCTTTGGGTATATACCCAGTAACAGGATTGCTGGGTCAAATGGTATTTCTAGTTCTAGATCCTTGAGGAGTCACCACACTGTCTTCCACAATGGTTGAACTAATTTACACTCCCACCAACATGTAAAAGCATTCCTACTTCTCCACATCCTCTTCAACATCTGATGTTTCCTGACTTTTTTTTTTTTTTTATACTTTAGGTTTTAGGGTACATGTGCACAATGTGCAGGTTTGTTACATATGTATACATGTGCCATGTTGTTTTGCTGCACCCATTAACTCATCATTTAGCATTAGGTATATCTCCTAATGCTGTCCCTCCCCCCTCCCCCCACCCCACAACAGTCCCCCAAGTGTGATGTTCCCTTCCTGTGTCCATGAGTTCTCATTGTTTCAATTCCCACCTATGACTGAGAACATGTGGGGTTTGGTTTTTTGTCCTTCGCGATAGTTTACTGAGAATGATGCTTTCCAGTTTCAGCCATGTCCCTACAAAGGACATGAACTCATCATTTTTATGGCTGCATAGTATTCCATGGTGTATATATGCCACATTTTCTTAATCCAGTCTATCATTGTTGGACATTTGGTTGGTTCCAAGTCTTTGCTATTGTGAATAGTGCCACAATAAACATACGTGTGCATGTGTCTTTATAGCAGCATGATTTATAGTCCTTTGGGTATATACCCAGTAATGGATGGCTGAGTCAAATGGTATTTCTAGTTCTAGATCCCTGAGGAATCACCACACTGACTTCCACAATGGTTGAACTAGTTTACAGTCCCACCAACAGTGTAAAAGTGTTCCTATTTCTCCACATCCTCTCCAGCATCTGTTGTTTCCTGACTTTTTAATGATGGCCATTCTAACTGGTATGAGATGGTATCTCACTGTGGTTTTCATTTGCATTTCTCTGATGGCCAGTGATGATGAGCATTTCTTCATGTGTTTTTTGGCTGCATAAATGTCTTCTTTTTGAGAAGTGTCTGTTGATGTCCTTTGCTCACTTTTTGATGGGGTTGTTTGTTTTTTTCTTGTAAATTTGTTTGAGTTCATTGTAGATTCTGGATATTAGCCCTATGTCAGGTGAGTAGGTTGTGAAAATTTTCTCCCATTCTGTAGGTTGCCTGTTCACTCTGATGGTAGTTTCTTTTTGCTGTGCAGAAGCTCTTTAGTTTAATTAGATCCCATTTGTCAATTATGGCTTTTGTTGCCATTGCTTTTGGTGTTTTAGACATGAAGTCCTTGCCCACGCCTATGTCCTGAATGGTAATTGCCTAGGTTTTCTTGTAGGATTTTAATCGTTTTAGGTCTAACATTTAAGTCTTTAATCCATCTTGAATTAATTTTTGTATAAGGTGTAAGGAAGGGATCCAGTTTCAGCTTTTCTACATATGGCTAGCCAGTTTTTCCCAGCACCATTTATTAAATAGGGAATCCTTTCCCCATTGCTTGTTTTTGTCAGGTTTGTCAAAGATCAGATAGTTGTAGATATGCAGCATCATTTCTGAGGACTCTGTTCTGTTCCATTGATTTATGTCTCTGTTGTGGTACCAGTACCATGCTGTTTTGGTTACTGTAGCCTTGTAGTATAGTTTGAAGTCAGGTAGCGTAAATGCTCCAGCTTTGTTCTTTTGGCTTAGGATTGACTTGGCAATGCAGGCTTCTTTTTTGGTTCCATAATGAACTTTAAAGTAAGTTTTTTCCAATTCTGTGAAGAAAGTCATTCGTAGCTTGATGGGGATGGCATTGAATCTATAAATGACCTTGGGCAGTATGGCCATTTTTCTCGATATTGATTCTTCCAACCCATGAGCATGGAATGTTCTTCCATTTGTTTGTATCCTCTTTTATTTCATTGAGCAGTGGTTTGTAGTTCTCCTTGAAGAGGTTTCCTGACTTTTTAATGATCTCCGTTCTAACAGGCATGAGATGGTATCTCATTGTCTTTGTGATTTGCATTTACCTAATGACCAGTGATGATGAGCTTTTTTTTCATGTTTGTTGGCTACATAAATGTCTTCTTTTGGGAAGTGTCTGTTCATATCCTTTGCCCACTTTTTGATGGGGTTGTTTTTTTTTTCTTGTAAATTTGTTAAAGTTCTTTATAGATTCTGGATATTAGCCCTTTGTTAGATGAGTAGATTGCAAAAATTTTCTCCATTCTGTAGGTTGCCTGTTCACTCTGATGATAATTTCCTTTGCTATGCAGAAGCTCTTTAGTTTAATTAGATCCCATTTGTCAATTTTGGCTTTTGTTGCCATTGCTTTTGGTGTTTTAGTTATGAAGTCTTTGTCCATGCCTATGTCCAGAATGGTATTGCTTAGGTTTTCTTCTAGGGTTTTTATGGTTTTAGGTTTTATGTTAAAGTCTTTAATTCATCTTGAGTTAATTTTTGTATAAGGTGTAAGGAAGGGGTCCAGTTTTCAGTTTTCTGCATATGGCTAGCCAGTTTTCCCAACATTATTAAATAGGGAATCCTTTCCCCATTGCTTGTTTTTGTCAGAGTTGTCAAAAGTCAGATAGTTGTAGATGTGTGGCATTATTTCTGAGGCCTCTGTTCTATTTCACTGGTCTATATATCTGTTTTGGTACCAGTACCATGCTGTTTTGGTTACTGTAGCCTTGTAGTATAGTTTGAAGTCAGGTAGCATGATGCCTCCAGGTTTGTTCTTTTTGCTTATGATTGTCTTGGCTATGCAGGCTGTTTGTTGGCTCCATATGAAATTTAAAGTAATTTTTTTCAGTTCTGTGAAGAAAGCCAATGGTAGCTTGATGGAGATAGTATTGAATCTATAAATTACTTTGGGCAGTATGGCCATTTTCACAATATTGTTTCTTCCTATCCATGAGCATGGAATGCTTTTCAATTTGTTTGTATACTCTCTTATTTTCTTGAGCAGTGGTTTTCTGTTCTCCTTGAAGAGGTCATTCCATCCCTTGTAAGTTGGATTCCTAGGTATTTTATTCTCTTTGTAGCAATTGTGAATGGGAGTTCACTCATGATTTGGCTCTCTGTCTATTATTGGTGTTATGGAATGCTTGTGATTTCTGCACATTGATTTTGTATCCTGAGACTTGGTGAAGTTGCTTATCAGCTTAAGGAGATTTGGGCTGAGACAGGGTTTTCTAAATATACAATCATGTCATC
>NW_022097336.1:0-18130 GCF_006542625.1 Nomascus leucogenys
GTTTTTATGTGAACTTTTTCCTTTTTCCACTATAGTCCTCTTAGCGCCCTGAATGTCCACTGTATTTTCTACAGAAAGAGTGTTTCAGAACTGCTCAATGAAAACTGAGGTTCAACTCTGTTAGTTGAATGCACAGAACAGTAAGAAGTTTCACAGATTTCTTCTGTGCAGTTTTTATTTGAAAATATTCCTTTTCCACTATAGGCCTCTTAGCGCCCTGAATGTCCAATTGCATTTTCTGCAGAAAGAGTGTTTCAGAACTGCTCAATCAAAAGTAAGGTTAAACTCTGTTAGTTGAATGCACAGAACAGAAAGAAGTTTCACAGAATGCTTCTGTGTTGTTTTATTTGAAGCGATTATTTTTCCGCTATAGGCCTCTTAGCGTTCGAAGGTCCACTTGCATTTTCTACAGAAAGAGTGTTTCAGAACGCTCAATCAAAATTAAGGTTCAACTCTTAGTTGAATGCACAGAACAGAAAGAAGTTTCACAGATTGCTTCTGTGTAGTTTTGTTTGAAGATATTCCTTTTTCTACTATGGGCCTCTTAGCGCCATGAATGTCCACTTGCATTTTCTACAGAAAGAGTGTTTCAGAACTGCTCCATCAAAACTAAGTTCAACTCTGTTAGTTGAATGCACAGAACAGAGAGAATTTCACAGATATTTCTGTGTAGTTTTTATTTGAACTTATTCTTTTTCCACTATAGGCCTCTTAGCGCCCTGAGTGTCCACTTGTATTTTCTACAGAAAGAGTGTTTCGAACTGCTCAATCAAATCTAAGGTTCAACTCTGTTAGTTGAATGCACAGAACAGAAAGAAGTTTCACAGATTGCTTCTTTGTAGTTTTTGTTTGAAGATATTCCCTTTTCCACTATAGGCCTCTTAGCGCCATGAATGTCCACTTGCATTTTCTACAGAAAGAGTGTTTCAGAACTGTTCAATCAAAATTAAGGTTCAACTGTGTTAGTTTAAAGAACAGAACCGTAAGAAGTTTCACAGATTGCTTCTGTGTAGTTTTTATTTGAAGGTATTCCTTTTTCCACCATAGGCCTCTTAGCGCCCTGAATGTCCACTTGCATTTTCTACAGAAAGGGTGTTTCAGAACTGCTCAATCAAAAGTAAGGTTGAACTCTGTTAGTTGAATGCACAGAACTGTAAGAAGTTTCACAGATAGTTTCTTTGTAGTTTTTTTTGAACATATGCCTTTTTCAACTATAGGCCTCTTAGCGCCCTGAATGTTCACTTGCATTTTCTGCAGAAAGAGTGTTTCATAACTGCTCAATATAAACTAAGGTTCAACTCTGTTAGTTGAATGCAGAGAACAGTAAGATGTTTCACAGATTGCTTCTCTGTAGTTTTTATTTGAACATTTTCATTTTTCCGCTATAGGCCTCTTAGCGCCTTGAATGTTCACTTGCATTTTCTACAGAAAGAGAGTTTCAGAACTGCTCAATAATAACTAAGGTTCAATCTGTTAGTTGAATGCACAGAACAGTAAGAAGTTTCACAGATTGCTTCTGTGTGGTTTTTATTTGAGGATATTCCTTTTCCCACTATAGGCCTCTCAGCGCCCTGAATGTCCACTTGCATTTTCTACAGAAAGAGTGTTTCAGAACTGCTCAATAAAAACTACCGTTCAACTCTGTTAGTTTAATGAACAGAACAGTAAGAAGTTTCCCAGATTGCTTCTGTGCAGTTTTTATTTGAAAATATTCCTTTTTCCACTATAGGCCTCTTAGCTCCCTGAATGTCCAATTGCATTTTCTATAGAAAGGGTGTTTCAGAAGTGCTCAATCAAAAGTAAGGTTCAACTCTGTTAGATGAATGCAAAGAACAGAAAGAAGTTTCACAGAATGCTGCTGTGTAGTTTGTATTTGAAGGTATTACTTTTTCCGCTATAGGCCTCTTAGCGCACCTAATGTCCACTTGCATTTTCTACAGAAAGAGTGTTTCAGAACTGCTCAGTCAAAAGTAAGGTTCAAATCTCTTAGTTGAATGCACAGAACAGAAAGAAGTTTCACAGATTGCTTCTTTGTAGTTTTTGTTTGAAGATATTCCCTTTTCCACTATAGGCCTCTTAGCGCCATGAATGTCCACTTGCATTTTGTACAGAAAGAGTGTTTCAGAACTGTTCAATCAAAATTAAAGTTCAACTGTGTTAGTTTAAAGAACAGAACCGTAAGAAGTTTCACAGATTGCTTCTGTGTAGTTTTTATTTGAAGGTATTCCTTTTTCCACCATAGGCCTCTTAGCGCCCTGAATGTCCACTTGCATTTTCTGCAGAAAGAGTGTTTCATAACGGCTCAATATAAACTAACGTTCAACTCTGTAAGTTGAATGCAGAGAACAGTAAGATATTTCACAGATTGCTTCTCTGTAGTTTTTATTTGAACATTTTCATTTTTCCGCTATAGGCCTCTTAGCGCCTTGAATGTTCACTTGCATTTTCTACAGAAAGAGAGTTTCAGAATGCTCAATAATAACTAAGGTTCAAATCTGTTAGTTGAATGCACAGAACAGTAAGAAGTTTCACAGATTGCTCAGTGTGGTTTTTATTTGAGGATATTCCTTTTCCCACTATAGGCCTCTCAGCGCCCTGAATGTCCACTTGCATTTTCTACAGAAAGAGTGTTTCAGAACTGCTCAATAAAAACTACCGTTCAACTATGTTAGTTGAATGCACAGAACAGTAAGATGTTTCGCAGATTGCTTCTGTGCAGTTTTTATTTGAAAATATTCCTTTTTCCTGTATAGGCATCTTAGCTCCCTGAATGTCCAATTGCATTTTCTATAGAAAGGGTGTTTCAGAAGTGCTCAATCAAAAGTAAGGTTCAACACTGTTAGATGAATGCAAAGAACAGAAAGAAGTTTCACAGAATGATTCTGTGTAGTTTGTATTTGAAGGTATTACTTTTTCCTCTATAGGCCTCTTAGCGCACCGAATATCCACTAGCATTTTCTACAGAAAGAGTGTTTCAGAACTTCTCAATCAAATGTAAGGTTCAACTCCGTTAGTTGAATGCACAGAACAGAGAGAAGTTTCACAGATTGCTTCTGTGTAGTTTTTATGTGAACTTTTTCCTTTTTCCACTACAGTCCTCTTTGCGCCCTGAATGTCCACTTGTATTTTCTACAGAAAGAGTGTTTAAGAACTGCTCAATGAAACCTGAGGTTCAACTCTGTTAGTTGAATGCACAGAACAGTAAGAATTTTCACAGATTTCTTCTGTGCACTTTTTATTTGAAAATATTCCTTTTCCACTGTAGGCCTCTTAGCGCCCTGAATGTCCAATTCATTTTCTGCAGAAAGAGTGTTTCAGAACTGCTCAATCAAAAGTAAGGTTAAACTCTGTTAGTTGAATGCACAGAACAGAAAGAAGTTTCACAGTATACTTCTGTGTTGTTTTTATTTGAAGAGATAAATTTTTCCGCAATAGGCCTCTTAGCGCTTCGAAAGTCCACTTGCATTTTCTACAGAAAGAGTGTTTCAGAACTGCTGAATCAAAAGTAAGATTCAAATCTCTCAGTTGAATGCACAGAACAGAAAGTAGTTTCACAGATTGCTTCTGTGTAGTTTTTGTTTGAAGATATTCCATTTTCTACTATGGGCCTCTTAGCGCCATGAATGTCCACTTGCATTTTCTACAGAAAGAGTGTTTCAGAACTGCTCCATCAAAACTAAGTTTCATCTCTGTTAGTTGAATGCACAGAACAGAGAGAACTTTCACAGATATCTTCTGTGTAGTTTTTATTTGAACTTATTGCTTTCTCCACTATAGGCCTCTTAGCTCCCTGAGTGTCCACTGTATTTTCTACAGAAAGAGTGTTTCAGAACTGCTCAATGAAATCTAAGGTTCAACTCTGTTAGTTGAATGCACAGAACAGAAAGAAGTTTCACAGATTGCTTCTTTGTAGTTTTTGTTGAAGATATTCCCTTTTCCACTATAGGCCTCTTAGCGCCATGAATGTCCACTTGCATTTTCTACAGAAAGAGTGTTTCAGAACTGTTCAATCAAAATTAAGGTTCAACTGTGTTAGTATAAAGAACAGAACCGTAAGAAGTTTCACAAATTGCTTCTGTGTAGTTTTTATTTGAAGGTATTCCTTTTTCCACCATAGGCCTCTTAGCGCCATGAATGTCCACTTGCATTTTCTACAGAAAGGGTGTTTCAGAACTGCTCAATCAAAAGTAAGTTTGAACTCTGTTAGTTGAATGCACAGAACTGTAAGAATTTTCACTGATAGTTTCTTTGTAGTTTTTATTTGAACATATGCCTTTTTCAACTATAGGCCTCTTAGCGCCCTGAATGTTCACTTGCATTTTCTGCAGAAAGAGTGTTTCATAACTGCTCAATAAAAACTAAGGTTCAACTCTGTTAGTTGAATGCAGAGAACAGTAAGATGTTTCACAGATTGCTTCTCTGTAGTTTTTATTTGAACATTTTCATTTTTCCGCTATAGGCCTCTTAGCGCCTTGAATGTTCCCTTGCAATTTCTACTGAAAGAGAGTTTCAGAACTGCTCAATAATAACTAAGGTTCAAATCTGTTAGTTGAATGCATAGAACAGTAAGAAGTTTCACAGATTTCTTCTGTGTGGTTTTTGTTTGAGGATATTCCTTTTCCCACTATAGGCCTCTCAGCGCCCTGAATGTCCACTTGCATTTTCTACAGAAAGAGTGTTTCAGAACTGCTCAATAAAAACTACCGTACAACTATGTTAGTTGAATGCACAGAACAGTAAGAAGTTTCGCAGATTGCTTCTGTGCAGTTTTTATTTGAAAATATTCCTTTTTCCTCTATAGGCCTCTTAGCTCCCTAAATGTCCAATTGCATTTTCTATAGAAAGGGTGTTTCAGAAGCGCTCAATCAAAAGTAAGGTTCAACTCTGTTAGATGAATGCAAAGAACAGAAAGAAGTTTCACAGAATGCTTCTGTGTAGTTTGTATATGAAGGTATTACTTTTTCCGCTATAGGCCTCTTAGCGCTCCGAAGGTCCACTTGCATTTTCTACAGAAAGAGTGTTTCAGAACTTCTCAATCAAAAGTAAGGTTCAACTCCGTTAGTTGAATGCACAGAACAGAGAGAAGTTTCACAGATAGCTTCTGTGTAGTTTTTATGTGAACTTTTCCCTTTTTCCACTATAGTCCTATTAGCGCCCTGAATGTCCACTTGTATTTTCTACAGAAAGAGTGTTTCAGAACTGCTCAATCAAAAGTAAGGTTAAACTCTGTTAGTTGAATGCACAGAACAGAAAGAAGTTTTACAGAATGCTTCTGTGTAGTTTTTATTTGAACCTATTACTTTTTCCGCTATAGGCCACTTAGCGCTAAGAAGGCCCACTTGCATTTTCTACAGAAAGAGTGTTTCAGTACTTCTCAATCAAAAGTAAGGTTCAACTCTGTTAGTTGAATGCACAGAACAGAAAGAAGTTTCACAGATTGCTTCTGTGTAGTTTTTGTTTGAAGATATTCCTTTCTCTACTATGGGCCTCTTAGCGCCATGAATGTCCACTTGCATTTTCTACAGAAAGAGTGTTTCAGAACTGCTCAATCAAAACTAAGGTTCAACTCTGTTAGTTGAATGCACAGAACAGAGAGAAGATTCACAGATATCTTCTGTGTAGTTTTTATTTGAACTTATTCCTTTTTCCACTATAGGCATCTGAGCGCCCTGAATGTCCACTTGTATTTTCTACAGAAAGAGTGTTTCAGAACTGCTCAATCAAAACTAACGTTCAACTCTGTTAGTTGAATGCACAGAACAGAAAGAAGTTTCACAGATTGCTTCTTTGTAGTTTTTGTTTGAAGATATTCCCTTTTCCACTATAGGCCTCTTAGCGCCATGACTGTCCACTTGCATTTTCTACAGAAAGAGTGTTTCAGAACTGTTCAATCAAAATTAAAGTTCAACGGTGTTAGTTTAAAGAACAGAACCGTAAGAAGTTTCACAGATTGCTTCTGTGTAGTTTTTATTTGAAGGTATTCCTTTTTCCACCATAGGCCTCTTAGCGCCCTGAATATCCACTTGCATTTTCTACAGAAAGGGTGTTTCAGAACTGCTCAATCAAAAGTAAGTTTGAACTCTGTAAGTTGAATGCACAAAACTGTAAGAATTTTCACAGATAGTTTCTTTGTAGTTTTTGTTTGAACATATGCCTTTTTCAACTATAGGCCTCTTAGCGCCCTGAATGTCCACTTGCATTTTCTACATAAAGAGTGTTTCAGAACTGCTCAATAAAAACTACCGTTCAACTATGTTAGTTGAATGCACAGAACAGTAAGAAGTTTCACAGATTTCTTCTGTGCAGTTTTTATTTGAAAATATTCCTTTTTCCACTATAGGCCTCTTAGCTCCCTGAATGTCCAATTGCATTTTCTATAGAAAGGGTGTTTCAGAAGTGCTCAATCAAAAGTAAGTTTCAACTCTGTTAGATGAATGCAAAGAACAGAAAGAAGTTTCACAGAATGCTGCTGTGTAGTTTGTATTTGAAGGTATTACTTTTTCCGCTATAGGCCTCTTAGCGCACCTAATGTCCACTTGCATTTTCTACAGAAAGAGTGTTTCAGAACTGCTCAATCAAAAGTAAGGTTCAAATCTCTTAGTTGAATGCACAGAACAGACAGAAGTTTCACAGATTGCTTCTTTGTAGTTTTTGTTTGAAGATATTCCCTTTTCCACTATAGGCCTCTTAGCGCCATGAATGTCCACTTGCATTTTGTACAGAAAGAGTGTTTCAGAACTGTTCAATCAAAATTAAAGTTCAACTGTGTTAGTTTAAAGAACAGAACCGTAAGAAGTTTCACAGATTGCTTCTGTGTAGTTTTTATTTGAAGGTATTCCTTTTTCCACCATAGGCCTCTTAGCGCCCTGAATGTCCACTTGCATTTTCTGCAGAAAGAGTGTTTCATAACGGCTCAATATAAACTAACGTTCAACTCTGTAAGTTGAATGCAGAGAACAGTAAGATATTTCACAGATTGCTTCTCTGTAGTTTTTATTTGAACATTTTCATTTTTCCGCTATAGGCCTCTTAGCGCCTTGAATGTTCACTTGCATTTTCTACAGAAAGAGAGTTTCAGAACTGCTCAATAATAACTAAGGTTCAAATCTGTTAGTTGAATGCACAGAACAGTAAGAAGTTTCACAGATTGCATCAGTGTGGTTTTTATTTGAGGATATTCCTTTCCAACTATAGGCCTCTCAGCGCCCTGAATGTCCACTTGCATTTTCTACAGAAAGAGTGTTTCAGAACTGCTCAATATAAACTACCGTTCAACTATGTTAGTTGAATGCACAGAGCAGTAAGAAGTTTCGCAGATTGCTTCTGTGCTGTTTTTATTTGAAAATATTCCTTTTTCCTGTATAGGCATCTTAGCTCCCTGAATGTCCAATTGCATTTTCTATAGAAAGGGTGTTTCAGAAGTGCTCAATCAAAAGTAAGGTTCAACACTTTTAGATGAATGCAAAGAACAGAAAGAAGTTTCACAGAATGATTCTGTGTAGTTTGTATTTGAAGGTATTACTTTTTCCGCTATAGGCCTCTAAGCGCACCGAATGTCCACTAGCATTTTCTACAGAAAGAGTGTTTCAGAACTTCTCAATCAAAAGTAAGGTTCAACTCCGTTAGTTGAATGCACAGAACAGAGAGAAGTTTCACAGATTGCTTCTGTGTAGTTTTTATGTGAACTTTTTCCTTTTTCCACTATAGTCCTCTTTGCGCCCTGAATGTCCACTTGTATTTTCTACAGAAAGAGTGTTTAAGAACTGCTCAATGAAACCTGAGGTTCAACTCTGTTAGTTGAATGCACAGAACAGTAAGAATTTTCACACAATTCTTCTGTGATTTTTATTTGAATATTCTTTTCCCTATAGGCCTCTTAGCGCCTGAATGTCATTCATTTTCTCAGAAAGAGTGTTTCAGAACTGCTCAATCAAAAATAAGGTTAAACTCTGTTAGTTGAATGCACAGAACAGTAAGAAGTTTCACAGATTGCTTCTGTGTGGTTTTTATTTGAAGATATTCTTTTTCCCACTATTGGCCTCTCAGAGCCCTGAATGTCCACATGCATTTTCCACAGAAAGAGTGTTTCAGAACTTTTCAATCAAAATTAAGGTTCAACTGTGTTAGTTTAAAGAACAGAACCGTAAGAAGTTTCACAGATTGCTTCTGTGCAGTTTTTATTTGAAAATATTCCTTTTTCCACTATAGGCCTCTTAGCTCCCTGAATGTCCAATTGCATTTTCTATAGAAAGGGTGTTTCAGAAGTGCTCAATCAAAAGTAAGGTTCAACTCTGTTAGTTGAATGCACAGAATAGAAAGAAGTTTCACAGAGTGCTTCTGTGTAGTTTTTATTTGAAGATATTACTTTTTCCGCTATAGGCCTCTTAGCGCTCCGAAAGTCCATTTGCATTTTCTACAGAAAGAGTGTTTCAGAACTCCTCAATCAAAAGTAAGTTTCAACTCTGTTAGTTGAATGCACAGAACACAAAGAAGTTTCACAGATTGCTTCTGTGTAGTTTTTGTTTGAAGATATTCCTTTTTCTACAATGGGCCACTTAGCGCCATGAATGTCCACTTGCATTTTCTACAGAAAGAGTGTTTCAGAACTGCTCAATCAAAACTATGGTTCAACTCTGGTAGTTTAATGCACAGAACCGTAAGAAGTTTCACAGATTGCTTCTGTGTAGTTTTTTTTGAAGGTATTCCTTTTTCCACCACAGGCCGCTTAGCGCGCTGAATGTCCACTTGCATTTTCTACAGAAAGGGTTTCAGAACTGCTGAATCAAAAGTAAACTTGAACTCTGTTAGTTGAATGCACAGAACTGTAAGAAGTTTCACAGATAGCTTATTTGTAGTTTTTATTTGAACATATACCTTTTTCAACTATAGGCCTCTTAGCGCCCTGAATGTTCACTTCCATTTTCTGCAGAAAGAGTGTTTCATAACTGCTCAATATAGACTAAGGTTCAACTCTGTTAGTTGAATGCACAGTACAGTAAGAAGTTTCACAGATTGCTTCTGTGTAGTTTTTATTTGAACATATTCATTTTTCTGTTATAGGCCTCTTAGCGCCCTGAATATTCACTTGCATTTTCTACAGAAAGAGTGTTTGAGAACTGCTCAATAATAACTAAGGTTCAACTCTGTTAGTTGAATGCACAGAACAGTAAGAAGTTTCGCAGATTGCTTCTGTGCAGTTTTTATTTGAAAATATTAATTTTTCCGCGATAGGCCTCTTAGCTCCCTGAATGTCCAATTGCATTTTCTATAGAAAGGTTGTTTCAGAAGTGCTCAATCAAAAGTAAGGTTCAACTCTGTTAGTTGAATGCACAGAACAGAGAAATGTTGCACAGATATCTTCTGTGTAATTTTTATTTGAACTTATTCCTTTTTCCACTATAGGCCTCTTAGCACCCTGAATGTCCGCTTGTATTCTCTACAGAAATAGTGTTTCAGAACTGCTCAATCAAAACTAAGGTTCAACTCTGTTAGTTGAATGCACAGAACAGAAAGAAGTTTCACAAATTGCTTCTTTGTAGTTTTTGTTTGCAGATATTCCCTTTTCCACTATAGGCCTCTTAGCGCCATGAATGTCCACTTGCATTTTCTACAGAAAGAGTGTTTCAGAACTGTTCTATCAAAATTAAGGTTCAACTGTGTTAGTTTAAAAACAGAACCGTAAGAAGTTTCACAGATTGCTTCTGTGTAGTTTTTATTTGAAGGTGTTCCTTTTTCCACCATAGGCCTCTTAGCGCCCTGAATGTCCACTTGCATTTTCTACAGAAAGGGAGTTTCAGAACTGCTCAATCAAAAGGAAGGTTGAACTCTGTTAGTTGAATGCACAGAACTGTAAGAAGTTTCACAGATAGCTTCTTTGTAGTTTTTATTTGAACATATACCTTTTTCAACTATAGGCAAATTAGCGCCCTGAATGTTCACTTGCATTTTCTGCAGAAATAGTGTTTCATAACTGCTCAATATAAACTAAGGTTCAACTCTGTTAGTTGAATGCACAGAACAGTAAGAAGTTTCACAGATTGCTTCTGTGTAGTTTTTATTTGAACATATTCATTTTTCCACTATAGGCCTCTTAGCGCCCTGAATGTTCACGTGCATTTTCAACAGAAAGAGTGTTTCAAAACTGCTCAATAATAACTAAGGTTCCACTCTGTTAGTTGAATGCACAGAACAGAAAGAAGTTTCAGAGATTGCTGATGTGTGGTTTTTATTTGAAGATATTTCTTTTCCCACTATAGACCTCTCAGCGCCCTGCATGTCCACTTGCATTTTCTACAGAAAGAGTGTTTCAGAACTGCTCAATAAAAACTACCTTTCAACTATGTTAGTTGAATGCACAGAACAGTAAGAAGTTTCGCAGATTGCTTCTGTGCAGTTTTTATTTGAAAATATTCCTTTTTCCACTATGGGCCTCTTTGTTCCCTGAATGTCCAATTGCATTTTCTATAGAAAGGGTGTTTCAGAAGTGCTCAATCAAAAGTAAGGTTCAACTCTGTTAGTTGAATGCAAAGAACAGAAAGAAGTTTCACTGAATGCTTCTTTGTAGTTTGTATTTGAAGGTATTACTTTTTCCGCTATAGGCCTCTTAGCGCTCCGAAGGTCCACTTGCATTTTCTACAGAAAGAGTGTTTCAGAACTTCTCAATCAAAAGTAAGGTTCAACTCCGTTAGTTGAATGCACAGAACAGAGAGAAGTTTCACAGATAGCTTCTGTGTAGTACTTCTGTGAACTTTTTCCTTTTTCCACTATAGTCCTCTTAGCGCCGTGAATGTCCACATGTATTTTCTACAGAAAGAGTGTTTCAGACCTGCTCAATCAAAACTGAGTTTCAACTCTGTTAGTTAAATGCACAGAACAGTAAGAAGTTTCACAGATTTCTTCTGTGCAGTTTTTATTTGAAAATATTCCTTTTCCACTATTGGCCTCTTAGCACCCTGAATGTCCAATTGCATTTACTACAGAAAGAGTGTTTCAGAACTGCTCAATCAAAAGTAAGGTTAAACTCTGTTAGTTGAATGCACAGAACAGAAAGAAGTTTCACAGAATGCTTCTGTGTAGTTTTTATTTGAAGTTATTTCTTTTTCCGCTATAGGCCTCTTAGCGCTCCGAAGGTCCACTTGCATTTTGTACAGAAAGAGTGTTTCAGAACTGCTCAATCAAAAGTAAGGTTCAACTCTGTTAGTTGAATGCACAGAACAGAAAGTAGTTTCACAGATTGCTTCTGTGTAGTTTTTGTTTGAAGATATTGCTTTTTCTACTATGGGCCTCTTAGCGCCATGAATGTCCACTTGCATTTTCTACAGAAAGAGTGTTTCAGAACTGCTCAATGAAAACTAAGGTTCAACTCTGTTAGTTGAATGCACAGAACAGAGAGTAGTTTCACAGATATCTTCTGTGTAGTTTTTATTTGAACTTATTCCTTTTTCCACTATTGGCCTCTTAGCGCCCTGAATGTCCACTTGTATTTTCTACAGAAAGATTGTTTCAGAACTGCTCAATCAAAACTAAGGTTCAACTGTGTTAGTTGAATGCACAGAAAAGAAAGAAGTTTCACACATTGCTTCTTTGTAGTTTTTGTTTGAAGATATTCCCTTTTCCACTATAGGACTCTTAGCGCCAGGAATGTCCACTTGCATTTTCTACAGAAAGAGTGTTTCAGAACTGTTCAATCAAAATTAAGGTGCAACTGTGTTAGTTTAAAGAACAGAACCATAAGAAGTTTCACAGATTGCTTCTGTGTAGTTTTTATTTGAAGTTATTCCTTTTTCCACCATAGGCGTCTTAGCGACCTGAATGTCCACTTGCATTTTCTACAGAAACGGTGTTTAAGAACTGCTCAATCCAAAGTAATTTTGAACTCTGTTAGTTGAGTGCACAGAACTGTAAGAAGTTTCAGAGATAGCTTCTTTGTAGTTTCTATTTGAACATATAACTTTTTCAACTCTAGGCCTCTTTGCGCCCTGAATGTTCACTTGCATTTTCTGCAGAAAGTGGTTTTCATAACTGCTCAATATAAACTAAGGTTCAACACTGTTAGTTGAATGCACAGAACAGTAAGAAGTTTCACAGATTGCTTCTGTGTAGTTTTTATTTGAACATATTCATTTTTCCGCTATAGGCCTCTTAGCGCCCTGAATGTTCACTTGCATTTTCTACAGAAAGAGTGTTTCAGAACTGCTCAATGATAACTAAGGTTCCACTCTGTTAGTTGAATGCACAGAACAGTAAGAAGTTTCACAGATTGCTTCTGTGTGGTTTTTATTTGAAGATATTCCTTTTCCCACTATAGGCCTCCCAGCGCCCTGAATGTCCACTTGCGTTTTCTACAGAAAGAGTGTTTCAGAACTGCTCAATAAAAACTACCGTTCAACTATGTTAGTTGAATGCACAGAACAGTAAGAAGTTTCACAGATTGCTTCTGTGCAATTTTTATTTGAAAATATTCCTTTTTCCACTATGGGCCTCTTTGTTCCCTGAATGTCCAACTGCATTTTCTTTAGAAAGGGTGTTTCAGAAGTGCTCAATCAAAAGTAAGGTTCAACTCTGTTAGACGAATGCAAAGAACAGGAAGAAGTTTCACAGAATGCTTCTGTGTAGTTTGTATTTGAAGGTATTTCTTTTTCCGCTATAGGCCTCTTAGCGCTCCAAATGTCCACTGGCATTTTGTACAGAAAGAGTGTTTCAGAACTGCTCAATCAAAACTAAGGGTGAGCTCTGTTGGTTGAATGCACAGAACTGTAAGAAGTTTCACAGATAGCTTCTTTGTAGTTTTTACTTGAACATATAACTTTTTCAACTATAGGCCTCTTAGCGCCCTCAATGTTCACTTGCATTTTCTGCAGAAAGAGTGTTTCATAACTGCTCAATATAAAGTAAGGTTCAACTCTTTTAGCTGAATGCACACAACAGAAAGAAGTTTCACAGATTGCTTCTGTGTAGTTTTTATTTGAACATATTCATTTTTCCGCTATAGGCCTCTTAGCGCCCTCAATGTTCACATGCATTTTCTACAGAAAGATTGTTTCAGAACTGCTCAATAATAACTAAGGTTCAACTCTGTTAGTTGAATGCAAAGAACAGTAAGAAGTTTCACAGATTGCTTCTGTGTGATTTTTATTTGAAGATATTCCTTTTCCCACTCAAGGCCTCTCAGCGCCCTGAATGTCCACTTGCATTTTGTACAGAAAGAGTGTTTCAGAACTGCTCAATGAAAACTAAGGTTCAACTCTGTTAGTTGAATGCACAGAACAGAGAGTAGTTTCACAGATATCTTCTGTGCAGTTTTTATTTGAAAATATTCCTTTTTCCCCTATAGGCCTCTTCTTTCCCTGAATGGCCAGTTGCATTTTCTATAGAAAGGGTGTTTCAGAAGTGCTCAATCAAAAGTAAGCTTCAACTCTGTTAGACGAATGGAAAGAACAGAAAGATGTTTCACAGAATGCTACTCTGTAGTTTGCATTCGAAGGTATTACTTTTTCCGCTATAGGCCTCATAGAGCTCCGAAGGTCCACTTGCATTTTCTACAGAAAGAGTGTTTCAGAACTTCTCAATCAAAAGTAAGGTGCAACTCCGTTAGTTGAATGCACAGAACAGAGAGAAGTTTCACAGATAGCTTCTGTGTAGTTTTTATGTGAACTTTTTCCTTTTTCCACTATAGTCCTCTTAGCGCCCTGAATGTCCACTTGTATTTTCTACAGAAAGAGTGTTTCAGAACTGCTCAATGAAAACTGAGGTTCAACTCTGTTAGTTGAATGCACAGAACAGTAAGAAGTTTCCCACATTTCTTCTGTGCACTTTTTATTTGAAAATATTCCTTTTCCACTATAGGCCTCTTAGCGCCCTGAATGTCCAATTGCATTTTCTACAGAAAGAGTGTTTCAGAACTGCTCAATCAAAAGTAAGGTTGAACTCTGTTAGTTGAATGCACAGAACAGAAAGAAGTTTCACAGATTGCTTCTGTGTAGTTTTTGATTGAAGATATTCCTTTTTCTGCTATGGGCCTCTTAGCGCCATGAATGTCCACTTGCATTTTCTACAGAAAGAGTGTTTCAGAGCTGCTCAATCAAAACTAAGTTTCAACTCTGTTAGTTGAATGCACAGAACAGAGAGAAGTTTCTCAGATATCTTCTGTGTAGTTTTTATTTGAACTTATTCCTTTTTCCACTATAGGCCTCTTAGCACCCTGAATGTCCCCTTGTATTTTCTAGAGAAAGAGTGTTTCAGAACTGCTCAATCAAAACTAAGGTTCAAATCTGTTAGTTGAATGCACAGAACAGAAAGAAGTATCACAGATTGCTTCTTTGTAGATTTTGTTTGAAGATATTCCCTTTTCCACTATAGGCCTCTTAGCGCCATGAATGTCCACTTGTATTTACTACAGAAAGAGTGTTTCAGAACTGTTGAATCAAAATTAAGGTTCAACTGTGTTTGTTTAAAGAACAGAACCGTAAGAAGTTTCACAGATTGCTTCTGTGTAGTTTTTATTTGATGGTATTCCTTTTTCCACCGTAGGCCTCTTATCGCCCTGAATGTCCAGTTGCATTTTCTACAAAAAGGGTGTTTCAGAACTGCTCAATCACAACAAAGGGTGAACTGTGTTGGTTGAATGCAGAGAACTGTAAGAAGTTTCACAGATAGCTTCTTTGTAGTTTTTATTTGAACATATACCTTTTTCAACTATAGGCCTCTTAGCGCCCTGAATGTTCACTTGCATTTTCTGCAGAAAGAGTGTTTCATAACTGCTCAATATAAACTAAGGTTCAACTCTGTTAGTTGAATGCAGAGAACATTAAGAAGTTTCACAGATTGCTTCTGTGTAGTTTTTATTTGAACATATTCATTTTTCCGCTATAGGCCTCTTAGCGCCCTGAAAGTTCACTTGCATTTTCTACAGAAAGAGTGTTTCAGAACTGCTCAATAATAACTAAGTTTCAACTCTGTTAGTTGAATGCACAGAACAGTAAGAAGTTTCACAGATTGCTTCTGTGTGGTTTTTATTTGAATATATTCCTTTTCACACTATAGGCCTCTCAGGACGCTGAATGTCCACTTGCATTTTCTACAGAAAGAGTGTTTCAGAACTGCTCAATAAAAACTACCGTTCAACAATGTTAGTTGAATGCACAGAACAGTAAGAAGTTTCGCAGATTGCTTCTGTGCAGTTTTTATTTGAAAATATTCCTTTTTCCACTATAGGCCTCTTATCTCCCTGAATGTCCAATTGCATTTTCTATAGAAAGGGTGTTTCAGAAGTGCTCAATCAAAAGTAAGTTTCAACTCTCTTAGACGAATGCCAAGGAGAGAAAGAAGTTTCTCAGAATGCTTCTCTGTAGTTTGTATTAGAAGGTATTACTTTTTCCGCTATAGGCCTCTTAGCGCTCCGAAGGTCCACTTGCATTTTCTACAGAAAGAGTGTTTCAGAACTTCTCAATCAAAAGTAAGGTTCAACTCCGTTAGTTGAATGCACAGAACAGAGACAAGTTTCACAGATAGCTTCTGTGTAGTTTTTATGTGAACTTTTTCCTTTTTCCACTATAGTCCTCTCAGCGCCCTGAATGTCCAATTGTATTTTCTACAGAAAGAGTGTTTCAGAACTGCTCAATCAAAACTGAGATTCAACTCTGTTAGTTGAATGCACAGAACAGTACGAAGTTTCACAGATTTCTTCTGTGCAGTTTTTATTTGAAAATATTCCTTTTCCACTATAGGCCTCTTAGCGCCCTGAATGTCCAATTGCATTTTCTACAGAAAGAGTGTTTCAGAACTGCTCAATCAAAAGTAAGGTAAAATTCTGTTAGTTGAATGCACAGAACAGACAGAAGTTTCAAAGAATGCTTCTGTGTAGTTTTTATTTGAAGATATTCCTTTTTCCGCTATAGGCCTCTTAGCACTGATAATGTCCACTTGCATTTTCTTCAGAAAGTGTATTTCAGAACTGCTCAATCAAAACCAATGTTCAACTCTGTTAGTTGAATGCACGGAACAGAAAGAGGTTTCACAGATTGCTTCTGTGTAGTTTTTGTTTGAAGATATTCCTTTTTCCACTTGAGGCCTCTTAGCGCCATGAATGTCCACTTGCATTTTCTACAGAAAGAGTGTTTCTGAACTGCTCAATCAAAATTAAGGTTCAACTGTTTTAGTTGAAAAATAGCACAGTAAGAAGTTTCACAGATTGCTTCTGTGAAGTTTTTTTTTGAAGATATTCCTTTTTCCACCATAGGCCTCTTAGCGCCCTGAATGACCACTTGCATTTTCTACAGAAAGAGTGTTTCAGAACCACTGAATCAAAAGTAAGGTTCAAATCTGTTAGTTCAATGCACAGAACAGTAAGAAGTTTCACAGATTTCTTCTGTGCAGTTTTTATTTGAAAATATTCCTTTTCCACTCTAGGCCTCTTAGCGCCCTGAATGTCCAATTGCATTTTCTACAGAAAGAGTTTTTCAGAACTCCTCAACCAAAAGTAAGGTTAAACTCTGTTAGTTGAATGCACAGAAAAGAAAGAAGTTTCACAGAATGCTTCTGTGTAGTTTTTATTTGAAGATATTACTTTTTCCGCTATAGGCCTCTTAGCGCTCCGAACGTCCACTTGCATTTTCTACAGAAAGAGTGTTTCAGAACTTCTCAATCAAAAGTAAGGTTGAACTCTGTTAGTTGAATGCACAGAACAGAAAGAAGTTTCACAGATTGCTTCTGTGTAGTTTTTGTTTGAAGATATTCCTTTTTCTACTATGGGCCTCTTAGCGCCATGAATGTCCACTTGCATTTTCTACAGAAAGAGTGTTTCAGAACTGCTCAATAAAAACTACCGTTCAACTATGTTAGTTGAATGCACAGAACAGTAAGAAGTTTCGCAGATTGCTTCTGTGCAGTTTTTATTTGAAAATATTAAATTTTCCACTATAGGCCTCTTATCTCCCTGAATGTCCAATTGCATTTTCTATAGAAAGGGTGTTTCAGAAGTGCTCTATCAAAAGTAAGTTTCAACTCTCTTAGACAAATGCCAAGGAGAGAAAGAAATTTCTCAGAATGCTTCACTGTAGTTTGTATTAGAAGGTATTACTTTTTCCGCTATAGGCCTCTTAGCGCTCCGAAGGTCCACTTGCATTTTCTACAGAAAGAGTGTTTCAGAACTTCTCAATCAAAAGTAAGGTTCAACTCCGTTAGTTGAATGCACAGAACAGAGACAAGTTTCACAGATATCTTCTGTGTAGTTTTTATGTGAACTTTTTCCTTTTTCCACTATAGTTCTCTCAGCGCCCTGAATGTCCAATTGTATTTTCTACAGAAAGAGTGTTTCAGAACTGCTCAATCAAAACTGAGATTCAACTCTGTTAGTTGAATGCACAGAACAGTACGAAGTTTCACATATTTCTTCTGTGCAGTTTTTATTTGAAAATATTCCTTTTCCACTATAGGCCTCTTAGCGCCCTGAATGTCCAATTGCATTTTCTACAGAAAGAGTGTTTCAGAACTGCTCAATCAAAAGTAAGGTAAAACTCTGTTACTTGAATGCACAGAACAGAAAGAAGTTTCAAAGAATGCTTCTGTGTAGTTTTTATTTGAAGATATTACTTTTTCCGCTATAGGCCTCTTAGCACTGATAATGTCCACTTGCATTTTCTTCAGAAAGTGTATTTCAGAACCGCTCAATCAAAACCAATGTTCAACTCTGTTATTTGAATGCACGGAACAGAAAGAGGTTTCACAGATTGCTTCTGTGTAGTTTTTGTTTGAAGATATTCCTTTTTCCACTTGAGGCCTCTTAGCGCCATGAATGTCCACTTGCATTTTCTACAGAAAGAGTGTTTCTGAACTGCTCAATCAAAATTAAGGTTCAACTGTTTTAGTTGAAAAACAGCACAGTAAGAAGTTTCACAGATTGCTTCTGTGAAGTTTTTTTTTGAAGATATTCCTTTTTCCACCATAGGCCTCTTAGCGCCCTGAATGTCCACTTGCATTTTCTACAGAAAGAGTGTTTCAGAACCACTGAATCAAAAGTAAGGTTCAAATCTGTTAGTTGAATGCACAGAACAGAAATAAGTTTCACAGAATGCTTCTGTGTCGTTTTTATTTAAAGATATTCCTTTTTCCACTAATAGGCTCTAGCGCTCCG
>NW_022097337.1:0-33660 GCF_006542625.1 Nomascus leucogenys
ACCTTAGTTATTATTCAGCAGTCCTGAAACACACTTTCTGTAGAAAATGCAAGTGGACATTCAGGGCACTGAGAGGACTATAGTGGAAAAAGGAACAACTTCAAATAAAAACTACACAGAAGCAATCTGTGAAACTTCTTACGGTTCTGTTCTTTAAACTAACACAGTTGAACCTTAATTTTGATTGAACAGTTCTGAAACACTCTTTCTGTAGAAAATGCAAGTGGACCTTCGGAGGGCTAAGAGGCCTATAGCGGAAAAAGTAATATCTTCAAATAAAAACTACGCAGAAGCATTCTGTGAAACATCTTTCTCTTCTGTGCTTTCAACTAACAGAGATTAACCTTACCTTTGATTGAGCAGTTCTGAATCAATCTTTCTGTAGAAAATGCAATTGGACATTCAGTGCGCTAAAGGCCTATAGTGGAAAAGGAATATTTTCAAATAAAAACCGCTCAGAAGAAATCTGTGAGACTTCTTACTGTTCCGTACATTCAACTAACAGAGTTGAAACCTCAGTTTTCATTGAGCAGTTCTGAAACACTCTTTCTGTTGAAAATACAAGTGGACATTCAGGGCGCTAAGAGGCCTATAGTGGAAAAAGTAATAAGTTCAAATAAAAACTACACAGAAGATATCTGTGAAACTTCTCTCTGTTCTGTGCATTCAACAAACAGAGTTGAACCTTAGTTTTGATTGGGCAGTTCTGAAACACTCTTTCTGTAGAAAATGCAAGTGGACATTCATGGCGCAAGAGGCCCATAGTAGAAAAAGGAATATCTTCAAACAAAAACTACACAGAAGCAATCTGTGAAACTTCTTTCTGTTCTGTGCATTCAACTAACAGAGTTGAACCTTACTTTTGATTGAGCAGTTCTGAAACAGTCTTTCTTTAGAAAATGCATGTCGACCTTCGGAGCGCTAAGAGGCTTACAGCGGAAAAAGTAATATCTTTAAATAAAAACTACACAGAAGCATTTTGTGAAACTTCTTTCTGTTCTGTGCATTCAACTAACAGAGTTTAACCTTACTTTTGATTGAGCAGTTCTGAAACACTCTTTCTGTAAAAATGCAATTCGACTTTCAGGGCGCTAAGAGGCCTACAGTGGAAAAGGAATATTTTCAAATAAAAACCGCACAGAAGGAATCTGTGAAACTTCTTACTGTTCTGTGCATTCAACTAACAGAGTTCAGCCTTACTTTTGATTGAGCAGTTCTGAAAAACCCTTTCTATAGAAAATGCAAGTGGACATTCAGGGCGCTAAGAGGCCTAAGGTGGAAAAAGGATACCTCAAATAAAAACTACACAGAAGCAATCTTTGAAACTTCTTACGGTTCTGTGCATTCAACTAACAGAGTTGAACCTTAGTTTATATTGAGCAGTTATGAAACACTCTTTCTGCAGAAAATGCAAGTGAACATTCAGGGCGCTAAGAGGCGTATAGTTGAAAAAGGTATATGTTCAAATAGAAACTACAAAGAAGCTATCTGTGAAACTTCTTACACTTCTGTGCATTCAACTAACAGAGTTCAGCCTTACTTTTGATTGAGCAGTTCTGAAAAATCCTTTCTGTAGAAAATGCAAGTGGACATTCAGGGCGCTAAGAGGCCTATGGTGGAAAAAGGAATACCTTCAAATAAAAACTACACAGAAGCAATCTGTGAAATTTCTTACGGTTCTGTTCTTTAAACTAACACAGTTGAACCTTAATTTTGATTGAACAGTTCTGAAACACCTTTCTGTAGAAAATGCAAGTGGACATTCATGGCGCTAAGAGGCCTATAGCGGAAAAGGGAATATCTTCAAACAAAAACTACAAAGAAGCAATCTGTGAAACTTCCTTCTGTTCTCTGCATTCAACTACAGTGTTGAACCTTAGTTTTGATTGAGCAGTTCTGAAACACTCTTTCTGTAGAAAATACAAGTGGAATTCAGGGCGCTAAGGGCCTATAGTGGAAAAAGGAATAAGTTCAAATAAAAACTACACAGAAGATATCTGAGAAACTTCTCTCTCTTCTGTGCATTCAACTGACAGAGTTGAAACTTAGTTTTGATTGAGCAGTTCTGAAACACTCTTTCTGTAGAAAATGCAAGTGGACATTCATGGCGCTAAGAGGCCCATAGTAGAAAAAGGAATATCTTCAAACAACAACTACACAGAAGCAATCTGTGAAACTTCATTCTGTTCTGTGCATTCAACTAACAGAGTTGAACTTTAGTTTTGATTGAGCAGTTCTGAAACACTCTTTCTGTAGAAAATACAAGTGGACATTCAGGGCGCTAAGAGCCTATAGTGGAAAAAGAATAAGTTCAAATAAAAACTACACAGAATATATCTGTGAAAATTCTCTCTGTTCTGTGCATTCAACTAACAGAGTTGAACCTTAGTTTTCATTGAGCAGTTCTGAAACAATCTTTCTGTAGCAAATGCAAGTGGACATTCAAGGCGCTAAGAGGCACATAGTAGAAAAAGGAATATCTTCACACAAAAACTACACAGAAGCAATCTGTGAAACTTCTTTCTGTTCTGTGCATTCAACTAACAGAGATGAACCTTACTTTTGATAGAGGATTTCTGAAACAGTCTTTCTGTAGAAAATAGAAGTGGACATTCAGGGCGCTAAGAGGACTATAGTGGAAAAAGGAAAAAGTTCACATAAAAACTTCACAGAAGCTATCTGTGAAAATTCTCTCTGTTCTGTGCATTCAACTAACGGAGTTGAACCTTACATTTGATTGAGAAGTTCTGAAACACTCTTTCTGTAGAAAATGCAAGTGGACCTGCGGAGCGCTAAGAGGCCTATAGAGGAAAAAGTAGTAAATTCAAATACAAACTACACAGAAGCATTCTGTAAAACCTCTTTCTGTTCTTTGCATTCATCTAACAGAGTTGAACCTTACTTTTGATTGAGCACTTCTGAAACACCCTTTCTATAGAAAATGCAATTGGACATTCAGGGAGCTAAGAGGCCTATAGTGGGAAAAGGAATATCTTCAAATAAAAACCACACAGAAGCAATCTGTGAAACTTCTTACTGTTCTGTGCATTCAACTAACAGAGTTGAACCTTAGTTATTATTGAGCAGTTCTGAAACACTCTTTCTGTCGGAAATGCAAGTGAACATTGAGGGCGCTAAGAGTCTTATAGCGGAAAAGTGAATATGTTCAAATAAAAACTACACAGAAGCAATCTCTGAAACTTCTTACTGTTCTGTGGATTCAACTAACAGAGTTGAACCTTAGTTTATATTGAGCAGTTATGAAACACTCTTTCTGCAGAAAATGCAAGTGAACATTCAGAGCGCAAGAGGCCTACAGTTGAAAAAGGTATATGTTCACATAAAAACTACAAAGAAGCTATCTGTGAAACTTCTTACAGTTCTGTGCATTCAACTGACAGAGTTCAACCTTACATTTCATTGAGCAGTTCTGAATCACCCTTTCAGTAGAAAATGCAAGTGGACATTCAGGGCGCTAAGACGCCTATGGTGGAAAAAGGAATACCTTCCAATAAAAACTACACAGAAGCAATCTGTGAAACTTCTTATGGTTCTGCTCTTTAAACTAACACAGTTGAACCTTAATTTTGATTGAACAGTTCTTAAACACTCTTTCTGTAGAAAATGCAATTGGACATTCATGGCGCTAAGAGGCCTATAGTGGACAAGGGAATATCTTCAAACAAAAACTACAAAGAAGCAATCTGTGAAACTTCTTTCTGTTCATTGCATTCAACTAACAGAGTTTAACTTTACTTTTGATTGAGCAGTTCTGAAACACTCTTTCTGTAGAAAATGCAAGTGGATATTCATGGCGCTAAGAGGCCCATAGTAGAAAAAGGAATATCTTCAAACAAAAACTATACAGAAGCAATCTGTGAAACTTCTTTCTGTTCTGTGCATTCAACTAACAGAGTTGAACCTTACTTTTGATTGAGCACTTCTGAAACACCCTTTCTATAGAAAATGCAATTGGACATTCAGGGAGCTATGAGGCCTATAGTGGAAAAAGGAATATTTTCAAATAAAAACTGCACAGAAGCAATCTGCGAAACTTCTTTCTGTTCTGTGCATTCAACTAACAGATTTGAAACTTGGTTTTGATTGAGCAGTTGTGAAACACTCTTTCTGTAGAAAATACAATGGACATTCAGGGCGCTAAGAGGCCTATAGTGGAAAAAGGAATAAGTTCAAATAAAAACACACAGAAGATATCTGTGAAACTTCTCTCTGTTCTGTGCATTCAACTAACAGAGTTGAACCTTAGTTTTGATTGAGCAGTTCTGAAACACTCTTTCTGTAGAAAATGCAAGTGGATATTCATGGCGCTAAGAGGCCCATAGTAGAAAAAGGAATATCTTCAAACAAAAACTATACAGAAGCAATCTGTGAAACTTC
The DNA here is from genome assembly GCF_006542625.1 of Nomascus leucogenys. Taxonomy (NCBI): domain Eukaryota; kingdom Metazoa; phylum Chordata; class Mammalia; order Primates; family Hylobatidae; genus Nomascus; species Nomascus leucogenys. The sequence continues at coordinate 4,399 of NW_022097337.1, forward strand.
TTTCTGTTCTGTGCATTCAACTAACAGAGTTGAACCTTACTTTTGATTGAGCAGTTCTGAAACACTCTTTCTGTAGAAAATGGAAGTGGACATTCAGGGCGCTAAGAGGCCTATAGCGGAAAAAGTAATATCTTCAAATAAAAACTACACAGAAGCATTCTGTGAAACTTCTTTCTGTTCATTGCATTCAACTAACAGAGTTTAACCTTACTTTTGATTGAGCAGTTCTGAAACACTCTTTCTGTAGAAAATGCAATTGGACTTTCAGGGCGCTAAGAGGCCTATAGTGGAAAAGGAATATTTTCAAATAAAAACTGCAAAGAAGAAATCTGTTAAACTTCTTACTGTTCTGTGCATTCAATTAACCGAGTTGAACCTCAGTTTTGATTGAGCAGTTCTGCAACACTCTTTCTGTAGAAAATAAAAGTGGACATTCAGGGCGCTAAGAGGACTACAGTGGAAAAAGGAAAAAGTTCACATAAAAACTACACAGAATCTATCTGTGAAACTTCTCTCTGTTCTGTGCATTCAACTAACGGAGTTGAACCTTACTTTTGATTGAGAAGTTCTGAAACACTCTTTCTGTAGAAAATGCAAGTGGCCCTTCGGAGCGCTAAGAGGCATATATCGGAAAAAGTAATACCTTCAAATACAAACTACACAGAAGCATTCTGTGAAATTTCTTTCTGTTCTTTCCATTCATCTAACAGAGTTGAACCTTACTTTTGATTGAGCACTTCTGAAACACCCTTTCTATAGAAAATGTAATTGGACATTCAGGGAGCCAGGAGGCCTATAGTGGAAAAAGGAATATTTTCAAATAAAAACTGCACAGAAGAAATCTGTGAAGCTTCTTACTGTTCTGTGCATTCAACTAACAGAGTTGAACGGTAGTTTTTATTGAGCAGTTCGGAAACATTCTTTCTGTAGAAAATGCAAGTGGACATTCAGGGCGCTGAGAGGCCTATAGTGGGAAAAGGAATATCTTCAAATAAAAACCACACAGATGCAATCTGTGAAACTTTTTACCGTTCTGTGCATTCAACTAACAGAGTTGAACCTTAGTTATTATTGAGCAGTTCTGAAACACATTTTCTGTAGAAAATGCAAGTGAACATGCAGGGTACTAAAAGCCCTATAGCGGAAAAATGAATATGTTCAAATAAAAACTACACAGAAGCAATCTGTGAAACTTATAACTGTTCTGTGCATTCAACTAACAGAGTTGAACCTTAGTTTATATTGAGCAGTTATGAAACACTCTTTCTGCAGAAAATGCAAGTGAACATTCAGGGCGCTAAGAGGCCTATAGTTGAAAAAGGTATATGTTCAAATAAAAACTACAAAGAAGCTATCTCTGAAACATCTTACAGTTCTGTGCATTCAACTGACAGACTTCAACCTTACTATTGATTGAGCAGTTCTGAAACACCCTTTCTGTAGAAAAAGCAAGTGGACATTCAGGGCGGTAAGAGGCCTATGGTGGAAAAAGGAACACCTTAAATTAAAAACTACACAGAAGCAATCTGTGAAACTACTTATGGTTCTGTTCTTTAAACTAAGAAAGTTGAACCTTAATTTTGATTGAACAGTTCTGAAACACTCTTTCTGTAGAAAATGCAAGTGGACATTCATGGCGCTATGAGGCCTATAGTGGAAAAGGGAATATCTTCAAACAAAAACTACAAAGAAGCAATTTGTGAAACTACTTTCTGTTCTGTGCATTCAACTAACAGAGTTGAAACTTAGTTTTGATTGAGCAGTTCTGAAACACTCTTTCTGTAGAAAATACAAGTGGACATTCATGGCACTAAGAGGCCCATAGTAGAAAAAGGAATATCTTCAAATAAAAACTACACAGAAGCAATCTGTGAAAATTCTTTCTGTTCTGTGCATTCAACTAACAGAGTTGAACTTTACATTTGATTGAGCGGTTCTGAAACACTCTTTCTGTAGAAAATGCAAGTGGACTTTCGGAGCGCTATGAGGCCTATAGCGGAAAAAGAAATATCTTCAAATAAAACCTACACAGAATCATTCTGTGAAACTTCTTTCTGTTCTGTGCATTCAACTAACAGAGTTTAACCTTACTTTTGGTTGAGCAGTTCTGAAACACTCTTTCTGTAGAAAATGCAATTGGACATTCAGAGCGCTAAGAGTCCTTTAGTGGAAAAGGAATATTTTCAAATAAAAACTGCACAGAAGAATTCTGTCAAATTTCTTACTGTTCTGTGCATTCAACTAACAGAGTTGAACCTCAGTTTTGATTGAGCAGTTCTGAAACACTCTTTTTGTACAAAATACAAGTGGACATTCAGGGCGATAAGAGGACTATAGTGGAAAAAAGAAAAACTTCACATAAAAACTACACAGAAGCTATCTGTGAATCTTCTCTCTGTTCTGTGCATTCAACTAACGGAGTTGAACCTTACTTTTGATTGAGAAGTTCTGAAACACTCTTTCTGTAGAAAATGCAAGTGGACCTTCGGAGCGCTAAGAGGCCTATAGCGGAAAAAGTAATACCTTCAAATACAAACTACACAGAAGCATTCTGTGAAACTTCTTTCTGTTCTTTGCATTCATCTAACAGAGTTGAATCTTACTTTTGATTGAGCACTTCTGAAACACCCTTTCTATAGAAAATGCAATTGGACATTCAGGGAGCTAAGAGGCCTATAGTGGAAAAAGGAACATTTTCAAAAAAAAATTGCACAGAAGCAATCTACGAAACTTCTTACTGTTCTGTGCATTCAACTAACATAGTTGAAGGGTAGTTTTTATTGAGCAGTTCTGAAACACTCTTTCTGTAGAAAATGCAAGTGGACATTCTGGGCGATGAGAGGCCTATAGTGGGAAAAGGAATATCTTCAAATAAAAACCACACAGAAGCAATCTGTGAAACTTCTTACTGTTCTGTGCATTCAACTAACATAGTTGAACCTTAGTTATTATTGAGCAGTTCTGAAACACCCTTTCTGTAGAAAATGCAAGTGAACATTCAGGGCGCGAAGAGGCCTATAGCGGAAAAATGAATATGTTCAAATAAAAACTACACAGAAGCAATCTGTGAAACTTCTTACTGTTCTGTGCATTCAACTAACAGAGTTGAACCTTAGTTTATATTGAGAAGTTATGAAACACTCTTTCTGCAGAAAATGCAAGTGAACATTCAGGGCGCTATGAGGCCTATAGTTGAAAAAGGTATATGTTCAAATAAAGTCTACAAAGAAGCTATCTGTGAAACTTCTTACAGTTCTGTGCATTCAACTAACAGAGTTCAACCTTACTTTTGATTGAGCAGTTCTGAAACACACTTTCTTTAGAAAATGCAAGTGGACATTCAAGGCGCTAAGAGGCCTATGGTGGAAAAAGGAATACCTTCAAATAAAAACTACACAGAAGCAATCTGTGAAACTTCTTGCGGATCTGTTCTTTAAACTAACACAGTTCAACCTTAATTTTGATCGAACATTTCTGAAACACACTTTCGGTAGAAAATGCTAATGGACATTCATGGCGATCAGAGGCCTATAGTGGAAAAGGGAATATCTTCAAACAAAAACTACAAAGAAGCAATCTGTGAAACTTCTTTCTGTTCTGTGCATTCAACTAACAGAGTTAAACCTTAGTTTTGATTGAGCAGTTCTGAAACATCTTCTGTAGAAAATACAAGTGGACATTCAGGGCGCTAAGGGCCTATAGTGGAAAAAGGAATAAGTTCAAATAAAAACTACACAGAAGATATCTGTGAAACTTCTCTCTGTTCTGTGCATTCAACTAACAGAGTTGAACTTAATTTTGATTGAGCAGTTCTGAAACACTCTTTCTGTAGAAAATGCAAGTGGACATTCAGGCGCTAAGAGGCCCATAGTAGAAAAATGAATACCTTCAAACAAAAACTACACAGAAGCAATCTGTGAAACTTCTTTCTGTTCTGTGCACTCAACTAACGGAGTTGAACCTTACTTTTGATTGAGAAGTTCTGAAACACTCTTTCTGTAGAAAATGCAAGTGGACCTTCGGAGCGCTTAGCGGCCTATAGCGGAAAAAGTAATATCTTCAAATACAAACTACACAGAAGCATTCTGTGAAACTTCTTTCTGTTCTTTGCATTCATCTAACAGAGTTGAACCTTACTTTTGATTGAGCACTTCTGAAACAACCTTTCTATAGAAAATGCTATTGGACATTCAGGGAGCTAAGAGGCCTATAGTGGAAAAAGGAATATTTTCAAATAAAAACTGCACAGAAGCAATCTGCGAAAATTCTTCTGTTCTGTGCGTTCAACTAACATAGTTGAACGTTAGTTTTTATTGAGCAGTTCTGAAACACTCTTTCTGTAGATAATGCAAGTGGACATTCAGAGCGCTGAGAGGCCTATAATGGGGAAAGTAATATCTTCAAATAAAAACCACACAGAAGCAATCTGTGAAATTTCTTACTGTTCTGTGCATTCAACTAACAGAGTTGAACCTCAGTTTTGATTGACCAGTTCTGAAACATTCTTTCTGTAGAGAATACAAGTGGACATTCAGGGCGCTAAGAGGACTATAGTGGAAAAAGGAAAAAGTTCACATAAATACTACACAGAATCTATCTGTGAAACTTCTCTCTGTTCTGTGCATTCAACTAACGGAGTTGAACCTTACATTTGATTGAGAAGTTCTGAAACACTCTTTCTGTAGAAAATGCAAGTGGACCTTCGGAGCGCTAAGAGGCCTACAGCGGAAAAAGTAATACCTTCAAATACAAACTACACAGAAGCATTCTGTGAAACTTCTTTCTGTTCTTTGCATTCATCTAAAAGAGTTGAACCTTACTTTTGATTGAGCACTTCTGAAACACCCTTTCTATAGAAAATGCAATTGGACATTCAGGGAGCTAAGAGGTCTATAGTGGAAAAAGGAATATTTTCAAATAAAAACTGCACAGAAGCAATCTGCGAAACTTCTTACTGTTCTGTGCATTCAACTAACATAGTTGAACGGTAGTTTTTATTGAGCAGTTCTGAAACACTCTTTCTGTTGAAAATGCAAGTGGACATTCCGGGCGCTGGGAGGCCTGTAGTGGGAAAAGGAATATCTTCAAATAAAAACCACACAGAAGCAATCTCTGAAACTTCTTACAGTTCTGTGCATTCAACTAACAGAGTTGAACCTTAGTTATTATTGAGCAGTTCTGAAACACTCTTTCTGTAGAAAATGCAAGTGAACATTCAGGGCGCTATGAGGCCTGTAGCGGAAAAATGAATATGTTCAAATAAAAACTACACAGAAGCAATCTGTGAAACTTCTTCCTGTTCTGTGCATTCAACTAACAGAGTTGAACCTTAGTTTATATTGAGCAGTTATGAAACACTCTTTCTGCAGAAAATGCAAGTGAACATTCAGGGCGCTATGAGGCCTATAGCGGAAAAATGAATATGTTCAAATAAAAACTACACAGAAGCAATCTGTGAAACTTCTTACTGTTCGGTGCATTCAACTAACAGAGTTGAACCTTAGTTTATATTTAGCAGTTATGAAACACTCTTTCTGAAGAAAATGCAAGTGAACAATCTGGGCGCTAAGAGGCCTATAGTTGAAAAAGGTATATGTTCAAATAAAAAGTACAAAGAAGCTATCTGTGAAACTTCTTACAGTTCTGTGCATTCAACTAACAGAGTTCAACCTTACTTTTGATTGAGCAGTTCTGAAACACCCTTTCTGTAGAAAATGCAAGTGGACATTCAGGGCGCTAAGAGGCCTATGGTGGAAAAAGGTATTACTTCAAATAAAAACTTCACAGAAGCAATCTGTGAAACTTCTTACGGTTCTGTTCTTTAAACTAACACAGTTGAACCTTAATTTGATTGAACAGTTCTGAAACACTCTTTCTGTAGATAATGCAAGTGGACATTCATGGCGCTAAGAGGCCTACATTGGAAAAGGGATTATCTTCAAAGAATAACTACAAAGAAGCAATCTGTGAAACTTCTTTCTGTTCTGTGCATTCAACTAACAGAGTTGAACCTTAGTTTTGATTGAACAGTTCGAAACACTCTTTCTGTAGAAAATACAAGTGGACATTCAGGCGCTAAGAGGCCTGTAGTGGAAAAAGGAATAAGTTCAAATAAAAACTACACAGAAGATATATGTGAAACTTCTCTCTGTTATGTGCATTCAACTAACAGAGTTGAAACTTACTTTTGATTGAGCAGTTGTGAAACACTCTTTCTGTAGAAAATGCAAGTGGACATTCATGGCGCTAAGAGGCCCAGAGTAGAAAAAGGAATATCTTCAAACAAAAACTACACAGAAGTAATCTGTGAAACTTTTTCTGTTCTGTGCATTCAACTAACAGAGTTGAACCTTACTTTTGATTGAGCAGTTCTGAAACACTCTTTCTGTAGAAAATGCAAGTGGACATTCGGAGTGCTAAGAGGCCTATCGCGGAAAAAAAAAAATATCTTCAAATAAAAACTACACAGAAACATTCTGTGAAATTTCTTCTGTTCTCTGCATTCAACTAACAGCGTTTAACCTTACTTTTGATTGAGCACTTCTGAAACACTCTTTCTGTAGAAAATGCAATTGGACATTCAGGGCGCTAAGAGGCCTATAGTGGAAAAGGAATATTTTCAAATAAAAACTGCACAGAAGAAATCTGTGAAACTTCTTACTCTTCTGTGCATTCAACTATCATATTTGAACGGTAGTTTTTATTGAGCAGTTCTGAAACACCATTTCTGTAGAAAATGCAAGTGGACATTCAGGGCGATGAGAGGCCTATAGTGTGAAAAGGAATATCTTCAAATAAAAACCACACAGAAGCAATCTGTGAAACTTCTTTTTGTTCTGTGCCTTCAACTAACAGAGTTAAACCTTACTTTTGATTGAGCAGTTCTGAAACACCCTATCTGTAGAAAATGCAAGTGGATATTCAGGGCGCTAAGAGGCCCATAGTAGAAAAAGGAATACCTTCAAATAAAAACTACACAGAAGCAATCAGTGAAACTTCTTAAGGTTCTGTTCTTTAAGCTAAAACAGTTGAACCTTAATTTTTATTGAACAGTTCTGAAACAATCTTTCTGTAGAAAATGCAAGGGGACATTCATGGCGCTAAGAGGCCTATAGTGGAAAAGAGAATATCTTCAAACAAAAACTACAGAGAAGCAATCTGTGAAACTTCTTTCTGTTCTGTGCATTCAACTAACAGAGTTGAACCTTAGTTTTGATTGAGCAGTTCTGAAACACTCTTTCTGTAGAAAATGCAGGTGGACCTTCGGAGCGCTAAGAGGCCTATAGCGGAAAAAGAAACATCTTCAAATAAAAAATACACAGAAGCATTCTGTGAATCTTCTTTCTGTTCTGTGCATTCAACTAACAGAGTTTAACCTTACTTTTGATTGAGCAGTTCTGAAACCCTCTTTCTGTAGAAAATGCAATTGGACATTCAGGGCGCTAAGAGGCCTATAGTGGAAAAGGAATATTTTCAAATAAAAACTGCACAGAAGAAATCTGTGAAACTTCTTACTGTTCTGTGCATTCAACTAACAGAGTTGAAGCTCAGTTTTGATTGAGCAGTTCTGAAACACTCTTTCTGTAGAAAATACATGTGGATGTTGAGGGCGCTAAGAGGACTATAGTGGAAAAGGAAAAAGTTCACATAAAAACTACACAGAAGCTATCTGTGAAACTTCTCTCTGTTCTGTGCATTCAACTAACGGAGTTGAACCTTACTTTTGATTGAGAAGTTCTGAAACACTCTTTCTGTAGAAAATGCAAGTGGACCTTCGGAGCGCTAAGAGGCCTATAGCGGAAAAATAATATCTTCAAATACAAACTACACAGAAGCATTCTGTGAAACTTCTTTCTGTTCTTTTCATTCATCTAACAGAATTGAACCTTACTTTTGATTGAGCACTTCTGAAACACCCTTTCTATAGAAAATGCAATTGGACATTCAGGGAGCTAAGAGGCCTATAGTGGAAAAGGAATATTTTCAAATAAAAACTGCACAGAAGAAATCTGTGAAACTTCTTACTGTTCTGTGCATTCAACTAACAGAGTTGAACCTCAGTTTTGATTGAGCAGTTCTGAAACGCTCTTTCTGTAGAAAATACAAGTGGACGTTCAGGGCGCTAAGAGGCCTATAGTGGAAAAAGGAATATTTTCAAATAAAAACTGCACAGAAGCAATCTGCAAAACTTCTTTCTGTTCTGTGCATTCAACTAACATAGTTGAACGGTAGTTTTTATTGAGCAGTTCTGAAACACTCTTTCTGTAGAAAATGCAAGTGGACATACAGGGCGCTGGGAGGCCTATAGTGGAAAAAGGAATATCTTCAAATAACAACCACACAGAAGCAATCTGTGAAACTTCTTACTGTTCTGTGCACTCAACTAACAGAGTTGAACCTTAGTTATTATTGAGCAGTTCTGAATCACTCTTTCTGTGGAAAATGCAAGTGAACATTCCGGGCGCTAAGAGGCCTATAGCGGAAAAATGAATATGTTCAAATAAAAACTACACAGAAGCAATCTGTGAAACTTCTTACTGTTCTGTGCATTCAACTAACAGAGTTGAACCTTAGTTTATATTGAGCAGTTATGAAACACTCTTTCTGCAGAAATTGAAAGTGAACATTCAGGGCGCTAAGAGGCCTATAGTTGAAAAAGGTAAATGTTCAAATAAAAACTACAAAGAAGCTATCTGTGAAACTTCTTACAGTTCTGTGCATTCAACTAACAGAGTTCAACCTTACTTTTGATTGAGCAGTTCTGAAACACCCTTTCTGTAGAAAATGCAAGTGGACATTCAGGGCGCTAAGAGGCCTATGGTGGAAAAAGGAATACCTTCAAATAAAAACTACACAGAAGCAATCTGTGAAACTACTTTCTGTTCTGTGCATTCAACTAACAGAGTTGAGCCTTACTTTTGATTGAGCAGTTCTGAAACACTCTTTCTGTAGAAAACGCATGTGCACCTTCGGAGCGCTAAGACGCCTATAGCGGAAAAATTAATACCTTCAAATACAAACTACACAGAAGCAATCTGTGAAACATCTTACGGTTCTCTTCTTTAAACTAACACAGTTGAACCTTAATTTTGATTGAACAGTTCTGAAGCACTCTTTCTGTAGAAAATGCAAGTGGACATTCATGGCGCTAAGAGGCCTATAGTGGAAAAGGGAATATCTTCAAACAAAAACTACAAAGAAGCAATCTGTGAAACTTTTCTGTTCTGTGCATTCAACTAACAGAGTTGAACCTTAGTTTTGATTGAGCAGTTCTGAAACACTCTTTCTGTAGAAAATACAAGTGGATATTCAGGGCGTTAAGAGGCCTATAGTGGAAAAAGGAATAAGTTCAAATAAAAACTACACAGAAGATATCTGTGAAACTTCTCTCTGTTCTGTGCATTCAACTAACAGAGTTGAACCTTAGTTTTGATTGAGCAGTTCTGAAACACTCTTTCTGTAGAAAATGCAAGTGGACATTCATGGCGCTAAGGGGAATAGAGTGGAAAAGGGAATATGTTCAAACAAAAACTACAAAGAAGCAATCTGAGAAACTTCTTTCTGTTCTGTGCATTCAACTAAGAGAGTTGAACCTTACTTTTGATTGAGCAGTTCTGAAACACTCTTTCTGTAGAAAATGCAAGTGGACCTTCGTTGCGCTAAGAGGCCTATAGCGGAAAAAGTAATATCTTCAAATAAAAACTACACAGAAGCATTCTGTGAAACTTCTTTCTGCTCTGTGCATTCAACTAACAGAGTTTAACCTTACTTTTGATTGAGCAGTTCTGAAACAGTCTTTCTGTAGAAAATGCACTTGGACATTCAGGGAGCTAAGAGGCCTATAGTGGAAAAGGAATATTTTCAAATAAAAACTGCACAGAAGAAATCTGTGAAACTTTTTACTGTTCTGTGCATTCAACTAACAGATTTGAACCTCAGTTTTGTTTGAGCAGTTCTGAAACCCTCTTTCTGTAGAAAATACAAGAGGACATTCAGGGCGCTGAGAGGCCTATAGTGGGAAAAGTTATATCTTCAAATAAAAACCACACAGAAGCAATCTGTGAAACTTCTTACTGTTCTGTGCATTCAACTAACAGAGTTCAACCTTACTTTTGATTGAGCAGTTCTGAAACACCCTTTCTGTATAAAATGCAAGTGGACATTCAGGGCGCTAAGAGGCCTATGTTGGAAAAAATAATACCTTCAAATAAAAACTACACAGAAGCAATCTGTGAAACATCTTACTGTTCTGTTCTTTAAACTAACACAGTAGAACCTTAATTTTGATCGAACAGTTCTGAAACACTCTTTCTGTAGAAAATGCAAGTGGACATTCATGGCGCTAAGTGGCCTATACTGGAAAAGGGAATATCTGTAACAAAAACTACAAAGAAGCAATCTGTGAAACTTCATTCTGTTCTGTGCATTCAACTAACAGAGTTGAACCTAAGTTTTGATTGAGCAGTTCTGAAACACTCTTTCTGTAGAAAATACAAGTGGACATTCAGGGCGCTAAGAGGCCTATAGTGGAAAAAGGAATAAGTTCAAATTAAAACTACACAGAAGTTATCTGTGAAACTTCTCTCTTTTCTGTGCATTCAACTAACAGAGTTGAACCTTAGTTTTGATTGAGCAGTTCTGAAACACTCTTTCTGTAGAAAATGCAAGTGGACATTCATGGCGCTAAGAGGCCCATAGTAGAAAAAGGAATATCTTCAAACAAAAACTACACAGAAGCAATCTGTGAAACTTCTTTCTGTTCTGTGCATTCAACTAACAGAGTTGAGCCTTACTTTTGATTGAGCAGTTCTGAGACACTCTTTCTGTAGAAAACGCAATTGGACATTCCGGGCGCTAAGAGGCCTCTAGTGTAAAAGGAATGTTTTCAAATAAAAACCGCACAGAAGAAATCTGTGAAACTTCTTACTGTTCTGTGCATTCAACTAACAGAGTTAAACCTAAGTTTTGATTGAGCAGTTCTGAAACACTCTTTCTGTAGAAAATACAAGTGTACATTCAGGGCGCTAAGAGGACTATAGTGGAAAAAGGAAAAAGTTCACATAAAAACTACACAGAAGCTATCTGTGTAACTTCTCTCTGTTCTGTGAATTCAACTAACGGACTTGAACCTTACTTTTGATTGAGAAGTTGTGAAACACTCTTTCTGTAGAAAATGCAAGTGGAGCTTCGGAATGCTAAGAGGCCTATAGCGGAAAAAGTAATACCTTCAAATACAAACTACACAGAAGCATTCTGTGAAACTTCTTTCTGTTCTTTGCATTCATCTAACAGAGTTGAACCTTCCTTTGATTGAGCACGTCTGAAACACCCTTTCTATAGAAAATTCAATTGGACATTCAGGGAGCAAAGAGGCCTATAGTGGAAAAAGGAATATTTCCAAATAAAAACTGCACAGAAGCAATCTGCGAAACTTCTTTCTATTCTGTGCATTCAACTAACATTGTTGAACGGTAGTTTTTATTGAGCAGTTCTGAAACACTCTTTCTGTAGAAAATGCAAGTGGACATTCAGGGCACAGAGAGGCCTATAGTGGGAAAAGGAATATCTACAGATAAAAACCACACAGAAGCAATCTGTGAAACTTCTTCCTGTTCTGTGCATTCAACTAACAGAGTTGAACCTTAGTTATTATTGAGCAGTTCTGAAACACTCTTTCTGTAGAAAATGCAAGTGAATATTCAGGGCGCTAAGAGGCCTATAGCAGAAAAATGAATATGTTCAAATAAAAGCTACACAAAAGCAATCTGTGAAACTTCTTACTGTTTTGTGCATTCAACTAGCAGAGTTGTTCCTTAGTTTATATTGAGCAGTTATGAAACACTCTTTCTGCAGAAAATGCAAGTGAACATTCAGGGCGCTAAGAGGCCTATAGTTGAAAAAGGTATATGTTCAAATAGAAACTACAAAGAAGCTATCTGTGAAACTTCTTACAGTTCTGTGCATTCAACTAAAAGAGTTCAGCCTTACTTTTGATTGAGCAGTTCGGAAAAACCCTTTCTGTAGAAAATGCAAGTGGACATTCAGGGCGCTAAGAGGCCTATAGTGGAAAAACGAATACCTTCAAATAAAAACTACACAGAAGCAATCTGTGAAACTTCTTACGTTTCTGTTCTTTAAACTAACACAGTTGAACCTTAATTTTGATTCAACAGTTCTGAAACACACTTTCTGCAGAAAATGCAAGTGGACATTCATGGCGCTAAGAAGCCTATAGTGGAAAAGGGAATATCTTCAAACAAAAACTACAAAGAAGCAATCTGTGAAACTTCCTTCTGTTCTGTGCATTCAACTAACAGAGTTGAACCTTAGTTTTGATTGAGCAGTTCTGAAACACTCTTTCTGTAGTTAATACAAGTGGACATTCAGGGCGCTAAGGGGCCTATAGTGGAAAAAGGAATAAGTTCAAATAAAAACTACACAGAAGATATCTGAGAAACTACTCTCTGTTCTGTGCATTCAACTAACAGAGTTGAACCTTAGTTTTGATTGAGCAGTTATGAAACACTCTTTCTGTAGAAAATACAAGTGGACATTCAGGGCGCTAAGGGGCCTATAGCGGAAAAAGTAATATCTTCAAATAAAAACTACACAGAAGCAATCTGTTAAACTTCTTACAGTTCTGCGCATTCAAATAACACAGTTGAACCTTAGTTATTTTTGAGCAGTTCTGAAACACTCTTTCTGTAGAAAATGCAATTGGACATTCGGGGCGCTAAGAGGCCTATTGTGGAAAAGGAATATTTTCAAATAAAAACTGCACAGAAGAAATCTGTGAAACTTCTTACTGTTCTGTGCATTCAACTAACACAGTTGAACCTCACTTTTGATTGAGCATTTCTGAAACACTCTTTGTGTAGAAAATACAACTGGACAATCAGGGCGCTAAGAGGACTACAGTGGAAAAAGGAAAAAGTTCACATAAAAACTACACAGAAGCTATCTGTGAAACTTCTCTCTGTTCTGTGCATTCAACTAAGGGAGTTGAACCTTACTTTTGATTGAGAAGTTCTGAAACACTCTTTCTGTAGAAAATGCAAGTGGACTTTCGGAGCGCTAAGAGGCCTATAGCGGAAAAAGTAATACCTTCAAATACAAAATACACAGAAGCATTCTGTGAAACTTCTTTCGGTTCTTTGCATTCATCTAACAGAGTTGAACCTTACTTTTGATTGAGCACTTCTGAAACACCCTTTCTATAGAAAATGCAATTGGACATTCAGGGAGCTAAGAGGCCTATAGTGGAAAAAGGAATATTTTCAAATAAAAACTGCACAGAAGCAATCTGCGAAACTTCTTACTCTTCTGTGCATTCAACTAACATAGTTGAACGGTAGTTTTTTTGAGCAGTTCTGAAAGACTCTTTCTGTAGAAAATGCAAGTGGACATTCAGGGCGCTGAGAGGCCTATAGTGGGAAAATAGAATATCTTCAAATAAAAACCACACAGAAGCAATCTGTGAAAATTCTTACTGTTCTGTGCATTCAACTAACAGAGTTGAACCTTAGTTTTTATTGAGAAGTTCTGAAACACTCTTTCTGTAGAAAATGCAAGTGAACATTCAGGGCGCTAAGAGGCCTATAGTTGAAAAAGGTATATGTTCAAATAAAAACTACAAAGATGCTATCTATGAATCTTCTTACAGTTCTGTGCATTCAACTAACAGAGTTCAACCTTACTTTTGATTGAGCAGTTCTGAAACACCCTTTCTGTAGAAAATGCAAGTGGACATTCAGGGCGCTAAGAGGCGTATGGTGGAAAAAGGAATACCTTCAAATAAAAACTACACAGAAGCAATCTGTGAAACTTCTTACGGTTCTGTTCTTTAAACTAACATAGTTGGACCTTAATTTTGATTGAACAGTTCTGAAACACTCTTTCTGTAGGAAATGCAAGTGGACATTCATGGCGCTAAGAGACCTATAGTGGAAAAGGGAATATCTTCAAACAAAAACTACAAAGAATCAATCTGTGAAATTTCTTACTGTTCTGTGCATTCAACTAACAGAGTTGAACCTTAGTTTATATTGAGCAGTTATGAAACACTCTTTCTGCAGAAAATGCAATTGAACATTCAGGGCGCAAAGAGGCCTATAGTTGAAAAAGTATATGTTCAAATAAAAACTACAAAGAAGCTATCTGTGAAACTTCTTACAGTTCTGTGCATTCAACTAACAGAGTTCAACCTTACTTTTGATTGAGCAGTTCTGAAACACACTTTCTGTAGTAAATGCAAGTGGACATTCAGGGCTCTAAGAGGCCTATGGTGGAAAAAGGAATACCTTCAAATAAAAACTACACAGAAGCAATCTGTGAAACATCTTACGGTTCTGTTCTTTAAACTAACACAGTTGAACGTTAATTTTGATTGAAAAGTTCTGAAACACTCTTTCTGTAGAAAATGCAAGTGGACATTCATGGCGCTAAGAGGCCTATAGTGGAAAAGGGAATATCTTCAAACAAAAACTGCAAAGAAGCAATCTGCGAAACTCCTTTCTGTTCTGTGCATTCAACTAACAGAGTTGAACCTTAGTTTTGATTGAGCAGTTCTGAAACACCCTTTCTGTAGAAAATGCAAGTGGACATTCATGGCGCTAAGAGGCCCATACTAGAAAAAGGAATATCTTCAAACAAAAACTACACAGAAGCAATCTGTGAAACTTCTTTCTGTTCTGTGCATTCAACTAACAGAGTTGAACTTTACTTTTGATTGAGCAGTTCTGAAACACTCTTTCTGTAGAAAATGCAAGTGAACCTTTGGAGCGCTAAGAGGCCTATAGCGGAAAAAGTAATATCTTCAAATAAAAACTACTCAGAAGCATTCTGTGAAACTTCTTTTTCTTCTGTGCATTCAACTAACAGACTTTAACCTTACTTTCGATTGAGCAGTTCTGAAACACTCTTTCTGTAGAAAATGCAATTGGACATTCAGGGCGCTAAGAGGCCTATAGTGGAAAAGGAATATTTTCAAATAAAAACTGCACAGAAGGAATCTGTGAAACTTCTTTCTGTTCTGTGCATTCAACTAACAGAGTTGAACCTTAGTTTTAATTGAGCAGATCTGAAACACTCTTTCTGTAGTAAATACAAGTGGACATTCAGGGCGCTAAGAGGCCTGAAGTGGAAAAAGGAATAAGTTCAAATAAAAACTACACAGAAGTTATCTGTGAAACTTCTCTCTGTTCTGTGCATTCAACTAACAGAGATGAACCTTAGTTTTGATTGAGGAGTTCTGAAACACTCTTTCTGTAGAAAATACAATTGGACATTCAGGGCGCTAAGAGGCCTGTAGTGGAAAAAGGAATATGTTCAAATAAAAACTACACAGAAGATATATGTGAAACTTCTCTATGTTCTGTGAATGCAACTAACAGAGTTGAACCTTAGTTTTGATTGAGCAGTTCTGAAACACTCTTTCTGTAGAAAATGCAAGTGGACATTCATGGCGCTTAGAGGCCCATAGTAGAAAAAGGAATATCTTCAAACAAAAACAACACAGAAGCAATCTGTGAAACTTCTTTCTGTTCTGGGCATTCAACTAACAGAGTTGAAACTTACTTTTGATTGAGCAGTTCTGAAAAACTTTCTGTAGAAAATGCAAGTGGTCCTTCGGAGCGCTAATAGGGCTACAGCGGAAAAATTAATATCTTCAAATAAAAACTACACGGAAGCATTCTGTGAAACTTCTTACTGTTCTGTGCATTCCACTAACAGAGTTTAACCTTACCTTTGATTAAGCAGTTCTGAAACACACTTTCTGCAGAAAATGCAATTGGACATTCAGGGAGCTAAGAGGCCTATAGTGGAAAAGGAATATTTTCAAATAAAAACTGCACAGAAGAAATCTGTGAAACTTCTTACTCTTCTGTGCATTCAACTAACAGAGTTGAACTTCAGTTTTGATTGAGCAGTTCTGAAACACTCTTTCTGTAGAAAATACAAGTGGACATTCAGGGCGCTGAGAGGCCTATAGTGGGAAAAGGAATATCTTCAAATAAAAACCACACAGAAGCAATCTGTGAAACTTCTTACTGTTTTGTGCATTCAACTAACAGAGTTCAACCTTACTTTTGATTGAGCAGTTCTGAAACACCCTTTCTGTAGAAAATTCAAGTGGATATTCTGGGCGCTATGAGGCCTATGGTGGAAAAAGGAATACCTTCAAATAAAACTACACAGAAACAATCTGTGAAACTTCTTACGGTTCTGTTCTTTAAACTAACACAGTTGAACATTAATTTTGATCAAACAGTTCTGAAACACTATTTCTGTAGAAAATGCAAGTGGACATTCATGGCGCTAAGAGGCCTATACTGGAAAAGGGAATATCTTCAAACAAAAACTACAAAGAATCAATCTGTGAAACTTCTTTCTGTTCTGTGCATTCAACTAACTGAGTTGAACCTTAGTTTTGATTGAGCAGTTCTGAAACACTCTTTCTGTAGAAAATACAAGTGGACATTCAGGGCGCTAAGAGGCCTATAGTGGAAAAAGGAATAAGTTCAAATAAAAACTACATAGAAGATATCTGTGAAACTTCTCTCTGTTCTGTGCATTCAACTAACAGCGTTGAACCTTAGTTTTGATTGAGCAGTTCTGAAACACTCTTTCTGTGGAAAATGCAAGTGGACATACATGGCGCTAAGAGGCCCATAGTATAAAAAGAAATATCTTCAAACAAAAACTACACAGTAGCAATCTGTGAAACTTCTTTCTCTTCTGCGCATTCAACTAACAGAGTTGAACCTTACTTTTGATTGAGCAGTTCAGAAACACTCTTTGTGTAGAAAATGCAAGTGGACCTTCGGAGCGCTAAGAGGCCTATAGCGGAAAAAGTAATATCTTCAAATAAAAACTCCACACAAGGATTCTGTGAAACTTCTTACTGTTCTGTGCATTCAACTAACAGAGTTTAACCTTACTTTTGATTGAGCAGTTCTGAAACACTCTTTCTGTAGAAAATGCAATTGGACATTCGGTTCGATAAGAGGCCTATTGAGGAAACGGAATATTTTCAAATAAAAACTGCACAGAAGAAATCTGTGAAACTACTTACTGTTCTGTGCTTTCAACTAACAGAGTTGAACCTCAGTTTTGATTGAGCAGTTCTGAAACACTCTTTCTGTAGAAAATACAAATGGACATTCAGGGCGCTAAGAGGAATATAGTGGAAAAAGGAAAAAGTTCACATAAAAACTACACAGAAGCTATCTGTGAAACTTCTCTCTGTTCTGTGCATTCAACTAACGGAGTTGAACCTTACATTGGATTGAGAAGTTCTGAAATATTCTTTTTGTAGAAAATGCAAGTGGACATTCGGAGCGCTAAGAGGCCTATAGCGGAAAAAGTAATACCTTCAAATACAAACTACACAGAAGCATTCTGTGAAACTTCTTTCTGTTCTTTGCATTCATCTAACAGAGTTGAACCTTACTTTTGTTTGAGCACTTCTGAATCACCCTTTCTATAGAAAATGCAATTGGACATTCAGGGAGCTAAGAGGCCTATGGTGGAAAAAAGAATATTTTCAAATAAAAACTGCACAGAATTAATCTGCGAAACTTCTTACTGTTCTGTGCATTCAACTAACATAGTTGAAGGGAAGTTTTTATTGAGCCGTTCTGAAAAACTCTTTCTGTAGAAAATGCAAGTGGACATTCAGGGCGCTGAGAGGCCTATAGTGGGAAAAGGAATATCTTATAATAAAAACCACACAGAAGCAACCTGTGAAACTTCTTACTGTTCTGTGCATTCAACAAACAGAGTTGAACCTCAGTTATTATTGAGCAGTTCTGAAACACTCTTTCTGTAGAAAATGCAAGTGAACATTCAGGGCGCTAAGAGGCCTTTAGCGGAAAAATGAATATGTTCAAATAAAAACTACACGGAAGCAATCTGTGAAACTTATTACTGTTCTGTGCATTCAACTAACAGATTTGAAACTTAGTTTGTATTGAGCAGTTATGAAAAACTCTTTCTGCAGAAAATGCAAGTGAACATTCCGGGCGCTAAGAGGCCTATAGTTGAAAAAGGTATATGTTCAAATAGAAACTACAAAGAAGCTATCTGTGAAACTTCTTACAGTTCTGTGCATTCAACTAACGGAGTTCAGCCTTACTTTTGATTGAGCAGTTCCGAAAAACCCTTTCTGTAGAAAATGCAAGTGGACATTCAGGGCGCTAAGAGGCCTATGGTGGAAAAAGGAATACCTTCAAATAAAAACTACACAGAATCAATCTGTGAAACTTCTTACGGTTCTGTTCTTTAAACTAACACAGTTGAACTTTAATTTTGATCAAATAGTTCTGAAACACTCTTTCTGTAGAAAATGCAAGTGGACATTCATGGCGCTAAGAGGCCTAAACTGTAAAAGGGAATATCTTCAAACAAAAACAACAAAGAATCAATCTGTGAAACTTCTTTCTGTTCTGTGCATTCAACTAACAGAGTTGAACCTTAGTTTTGATTGGGCAGTTCTGAAACACTCTTTCTGTAGAAAATGCAAGTGGACATTCATGGCGCTAAGAGGCCCATAGTAGAAAAAGAAATATCTTCAAACAAAAACTACACAGTAGCAATCTGTGAAACTTCTTTCTGTTCTGCGCATTCAACTAACAGAGTTGAACCTTACTTTTGATTGAGCAGTTCCGAAAAACTCTTTCTGTAGAAAATGCACGTGGACCTTCGGAGCGCTAAGAGGCCTATAGCGGAAAAAGTAATATCTTCAAATAAAAACTACACAGAAGGATTCTGTGAAACTTCTTTCTGTTCTGTGCATTCAACTAACAGAGTTGAACCTCAGTTTTGATTGAGCAGTTCTGAAATACTCTTTCTGTTGAAAATACAAGTGGACATTCAGGGCGCTAAGAGTACTATAGTGGAAAAAGGAAAAAGTTCACATAAAAACTACACAGAAGCAATCTGTGAAACTTCTTACTGTTCTGTGCATTCAACTAACAGAGTTGAACCTTAGTTTATATTGAGCAGTTATGAAACTCTCTTTCTACAGAAAATGCAAGTAAACATTCAGGGCACTAAGAGGCATATAGTTGAAAAATGTATATGTTCAAATAAAAACTACAAAGAAGCTATCTGTGAAACTTCTTACAGTTCTGTGCATTCAACAAACAGAGTTCAACCTTAAATTTGATTAAGCAGTTCTGAAACACCCTTTTGTAAAAAACGCAAGTGGACATTCAGGGCGCTAAGAGGCCTATGGTGGCAAAAGTAATACCTTCAAATAAAAACTACACAGAAGCAATCTGTGAAATTTCTTACGGTTCTGTTCTTTAAACTAACACAGTTGAACCATAATTTTGATTGAACAATTCTGAAACACTCTTTCTGTAGGAAATGCAAGTGGACATTCATGGCGCTAAGAGGCCTATAGCGGAAAAGGGAATATCTTCAAACAAAAACTACAAAGAAGCAATCTGTGAAACTTCTTTCTGTTCTGTGCATTCAACTAACAGAGTTGAACCTTAGTTTTGATTGAGGAGTTCTGAAACACTCTTTCTGTAGAAAATGCAAGTGGACATTCATGGCGCTAAGACGCCCATAGTAGAAAAAGAAATATCTTCAAACAAAAACTATACAGAAGCAATCTGTGAAACTACTTTCTGTTCTGTGCATTCAACTAACAGAGTTGAACCTTACTTTTGATTGAGCAGTTCTGAAACACCCTTTCTGTAGAAAATGCAAGTGGACATTCAGGGCGCTAAGAGGCGTATGGTGGAAAAAGGAATACCTTCAAATAAAAACTACACAGAAGCAATCTGTGAAACTTCTTACGGTTCTGTTCTTTAAACTAACATAGTTGGACCTTAATTTTGATTGAACAGTTCTGAAACACTCTTTCTATAGAAAATGCAAGTGGACATTCATGGCGCTAAGAGACCTATAGTGGAAAAGGGAATATCCTCAAACAAAAACTACAAAGAATCAATCTGTGAAACTTCTTACTGTTCTGTGCATTCAACTAACAGAGTTGAACCTTAGTTTATATTGAGCAGTTATGAAACACTCTTTCTGCAGAAAATGCAATTGAACATTCAGGGCGTAAAGAGGCCTATAGTTGAAAAAGGTATATGTTCAAATAAAAACTACAAAGAAGCTATCTTTGAAACTTCTTACAGTTCTGTGCATTCAACTAACAGAGTTCAACCGTACTTTTGATTGAGCAGTTCTGAAACACACTTTCTGTAGTAAATGCAAGTGGACATTCAGGGCTCTAAGAGGCCTATGGTGGAAAAAGGAATACCTTCAAATAAAAACTACACAGAAGCAATCTGTGAAACATCTTACGGTTCTGTTCTTTAAACTAACACAGTTGAACGTTAATTTTGATTGAAAAGTTCTGAAACACTCTTTCTGTAGAAAATGCAAGTGGACATTCATGGCGCTAAGAAGCCTATAGTGGAAAAGGGAATATCTTCAAACAAAAACTGCAAAGAAGCAATCTGCGAAACTCCTTTCTGTTCTGTGCATTCAACTAACAGAGTTGAAACTTAGTTTTGATTGAGCAGTTCTGAAACACCCTTTCTGTAGAAAATGCAAGTGGACATTCATGGCGCTAAGAGGCCCATACTAGAAAAATGAATATCTTCAAACAAAAACTACACAGAAGCAATCTGTGAAACTTCTTTCTGTTCTGTGCATTCAACTAACAGAGTTGAACTTTACTTTTGATTGAGCAGTTCTGAAACACTCTTTCTGTAGAAAATGCAAGTGAACCTTTGGAGCGCTAAGAGGCCTATGGCGGAAAAAGTAATATCTTCAAATAAAAACTACTCAGAAGCATTCTGTGAAACTTCTTTTTCTTCTGTGCATTCAACTAACAGACTTTAACCTTACTTTTGATTGAGCAGTTCTGAAACACTCTTTCTGTAGAAAATGCAATTGGACATTCAGGGCGCTAAGAGGCCTATAGTGGAAAAGGAATATTTTCAAATAAAAACTGCACAGAAGGAATCTGTGAAACTTCTTTCTGTTCTGTGCATTCAACTAACAGAGTTGAACCTTAGTTTTAATTGAGCAGTTCTGAAGCACTCTTTCTGTAGTAAATACAAGTGGACATTCAGGGCGCTAAGAGGCCTGTAGTGGAAAAAGGAATAAGTTCAAGTAAAAACTACACAGAAGTTATCTGTGAAACTTCTCTCTGTTCTGTGCATTCAACTAACAGAGATGAACCTTAGTTTTGATTGAGGAGTTCTGAAACACTCTTTCTGTAGAAAATACAATTGGACATTCAGGGCGCTAAGAGGCCTGTAGTGGAAAAAGGAATATGTTCAAATAAAAACTACACAGAAGATATATGTGAAACTTCTCTATGTTCTGTGAATTCAACTAACAGAGTTGAACCTTAGTTTTGATTGAGCAGTTCTGAAACACTCTTTCTGTAGAAAATGCAAGTGGACATTCATGGCGCTTAGAGGCCCATAGTAGAAAAAGGAATATCTTCAAACAAAAACAACACAGAAGCAATCTGTGAAACTTCTTTCTGTTCTGTGCATTCAACTAACAGAGTCGAAACTTACTTTTGATTGAGCAGTTCTGAAACACTT
This sequence comes from Nomascus leucogenys, assembly GCF_006542625.1. Classification (NCBI taxonomy): domain Eukaryota; kingdom Metazoa; phylum Chordata; class Mammalia; order Primates; family Hylobatidae; genus Nomascus; species Nomascus leucogenys. The sequence continues at coordinate 25,980 of NW_022097337.1, forward strand.
TCTGTAGAAAATGCAAGTGGTCCTTCGGAGCGCTAATAGGGCTACAGCGGAAAAATTAATATCTTCAAATAAAAACTACACGGAAGCATTCTGTGAAACTTCTTACTGTTCTGTGCATTCCACTAACAGAGTTTAACCTTACCTTTGATTAAGCAGTTCTGAAACACACTTTCTGCAGAAAATGCAATTGGACATTCAGGGAGCTAAGAGGCCTATAGTGGAAAAGGAATATTTTCAAATAAAAACTGCACAGAAGAAATCTGTGAAACTTCTTACTGTTCTGTGCATTCAGCTAACAGAGTTGAACCTCAGTTTTGATTGAGCAGTTCTGAAACACTCTTTCTGTAGAAAATACAAGTGGACATTCAGGGCGCTGAGAGGCCTATAGTGGGAAAAGGAATATCTTCAAATAAAAACCACACAGAAGCAATCTGTGAAACTTCTTACTGTTTTGTGCATTCAACTAACAGAGTTCAACCTTACTTTTGATTGAGCAGTTCTGAAACACCCTTTCTGTAGAAAATGCAAGTGGACATTCAGGGCGCTAAGAGGCCTATGGTGGAAAAAGGAATACCTTCAAATAAAACTACACAGAAACAATCTGTGAAACTTCTTACGGTTCTGTTCTTTAAACTAACACAGTTGAACATTAATTTTGATCAAACAGTTCTGAAACACTATTTCTGTAGAAAATGCAAGTGGACATTCATGGCGCTAAGAGGCCTATACTGGAAAAGGGAATATCTTCAAACAAAAACTACAAAGAATCAATCTGTGAAACTTCTTTCTGTTCTGTGCATTCTACTAACTGAGTTGAACCTTAGTTTTGATTGAGCAGTTCTGAAACACTCTTTCTGTAGAAAATACAAGTGGACATTCAGGGCGCTAAGAGGCCTATAGTGGAAAAAGGAATAAGTTCAAATAAAAACTACACAGAAAATATCTGTGAAACTTCTCTCTGTTCTGTGCATTCAACTAACAGAGTTGAAAATTAGTTTTCATTGAGCAGTTCTGAAACACTCTTTCTGTAGAAAATGCAAGTGGACATTCATGGCGCTAAGTGGCACATAGTAGAAAAAAAAAGAATATCTTCACACAAAAACTACACAGAAGCAATCTGTGAAACTTCTTTCTGTTCTGTGCATTCAACTAACAGAGTTGAACCTTACTTTTGATAGAGCAGTTCTGAAACTGTCTTTCTGTAGAAAATTCAAGTGGACCTTCCGAGCGCTAAGAGGCCTATAGCGGAAAAAGTAATATCTTCAAATAAAAACTACACAGAAGCATTCTGTGAAACTTCTTTCTGTTCTTTGCATTCATCTAACAGAGTCGAAACTTACTTTTGATTGAGCACTTCTGAAACACCCTTTCTATAGAAAATGCAATTGGACATTCAGGGAGCTAAGAAGCCTATAGTGGAAAAAGGAATATTTTCAAATAAAAACTGCACAGAAGCAATCTGCGAAACTTCTTACAGTTCTGTGCATTTAACTACCGTAGTTGAACGGTAGTTTTTATTGGGCAGTTCTGAAACACTCTTTCTGTAGAAAATGCAAGTTGACATTCGGTGCGCTGAGAGGCATATAGTGGGAAAAGGAATACCTTCAAATGAAAACCACACAGAAGCAATCTGTGAAACTTCTTACTGTTCTGTGCATTCAACTAACAGAGTTGAACCTTAGTTTATATTGAGCAGTTATGAAACACTCGTTCTGCAGAAAATGCAAGTGAACATTCAGGGCGCTAAGAGGCCTATAGTTGAAAAAATTATATGTTCAAATAGAAACTACAAAGAAGCTATCTGTGAAACTTCTTACAGTTCTGAGCATTCAACTAACAGAGTTCAGCCTTACTTTTGATTGAGCAGTTCTGAAAAACCCTTTCTGTAGAAAATGCAAGTGGACATTCAGGGCGCTAAGAGGCCTATGGTGGAAAAAGGAATACCTTCAAATAAAAACTACACAGAAGCAATCTGTGAAACTTCTTACGGTTCTGTTCTTTAAACTAACACAGTTGAACCTTAATTTTGATTGAACAGTTCTGAAACACTCTTTCTGTGGAAAATGCAAGTGGACATTCCTGGCGCTAAGAGCCCTATAGTGGAAAAGGGAATACCATCAAAGAAAAGCTACAAAGAAGCAATCTGTGAAACTTCTTTCTGTTCTCTGCATTCAACTAACAGGGTTGAACCTTAGTTTTGATTGAGCTGTTCTGAAACACTCTTTCTGTACAAAATACAAGTGGACATTCAGGGCGCTAAGAGGCCTGTAGTGGAAAAAGTAATAAGTTCAAATAAAAACTACACAGAAGATATCTATGAAACTACTCTCTGTTCTGTGCATTCAGCTAAGAGAGTTGAACCTTAGTTTTGATTGAGCAGTTCTGAAACACTCTTTCTGTAGAAAATGCAAGTGGACATTCATGGCGTTAAGAGGCCCATAGTAGAAAAAAAGAATATATTCTAACAAAAACTACACAGAAGCAATCTGTGAAACTTCTTTCTCTTCTGTGCATTCAACTAACAGAGTTTAACTTTACTTTTGATTGGGCAGTTCTGAAACAATCTTTCTGTAGACAATGCAATTGGACATTCAGGGAGCTATGAGGCCTATAGTGGAAAAGGAATATCTTCAAATAAAAACCACACAGAAGCAATCTGTGAAACGTCTTACTGTTCTGTGCATTCAACTAACAGAGTTGAACCTCAGTTATTATTGAGCAGTTCTGAAACACACTTTCTGTAAAAAATGCAAGTGAACATTCAGGGAACTAAGAGACCCATAGCGGAAAAATGAGTATGTTCAAGTAAAAACTACACAGAAGCAATCTGTGAAACTTCTTACTGTTCTGTGCATTCAACTAACAGAGTTGAACCTTAGTTTATATTGAGCAGTTATGAAACACTCTTTCTGCAGAAAATGCAAGTGAACATTCAGGGCGCTAAGAGTCCTATAGTTGAAAAAGCTATATGCTCAAATAGAAACAAAAAAGAAGCTATCTGTGAAACTTCTCTCCGTTCTGTGCATTCACCTAACAGAGTTGAAACTTAGTTTTGATTGAGCAGTTCTGAAACACTCTTTCTGTAGGAAAGGCAAGTGGACATTCCTGGTGCTAGGATTCCCATAGTAGAAAAAGGAATATCTTCAAACAAAAACTACACAGAATCAATCTGTTAAACTTCTTTCTGTTCTGTGCATTCAACTAACAGAGTTGAACCTTACTTTTGATTGAGCAGTTCTGAAACACTCTTTCTGTAGAAAATGCAAGTGGAACTTCGGAGCGCTAAGAGGCCTACAGCGGAATTAGTAATATCTTCAAATAAAAACTACACAGAAGCATTCTGTGAAACTTCTTTCTGTTCTGTGCATTCAACTAACAGAGTTTAACCTTACTTTTGATTGAGCAGTTCTGAAACGCTCTTTCTGTAGAAAATGCAATTGGACATTCTGGGCGCTAAGAGGCCTATAGTGGAAAAGGAATATTTTCAAATAAAAACTACACAGAAGAAATCTGTGAAACTTCTTAATTTTCTGTGCATTCAACTAACAGTGTTGAACCTCAGTTTTGATTGAGCAGTTCTGAAACACTCTTTCTGTAGAAAATACAAGTGGACTTTCAGGGCGCTAAGAGGACTATAGTGGAAAAAGGAAAATCTTCACATAAAAACTACACAAAAGCTCTCTGTGAAACTTCTCTCTGTTCTGTGCATTCAACTAACGGAGTTGAACCTTACTTTTGATTGAGAAGTTCTGAAACACTCTTTCTGTAGAAAATGCAAGTGGACCTTTGGAGCGCTAAGAGGCTTATAGCGGAAAAAGTAATACCTTCAAATACAAACTACACAGAAGCATTCTGTGAAACTTCTTTCTGCTCTTTGCATTCATCTAACAGGGTTGAACCGTACTTTTGATTGAGCACTTCTGAAACACCCTTTCTATAGAAAATGCAATTGGACATTCCGGGAGCTAAGAGGCCTATATTGGAAAAAGTAGTATTTTCAAATAAAAACTGCACAGAAGTAATCTGCCAAACTTCTTACTGTTCTGTGCATTCAACTAACATAGTTGAACGGTAGTTTTTATTGAGCAGTTCTGAAACACTCTTTCTGTAGAAAATGCAAGTCGACATTCATGGCGCTGAGAGGCCTATAGAGGGAAAAGGAATATCTTCAAATAAAAACCACACAGAAGCAATCTGCGAAACTTCTTACTGTTCTGTGCATTCAACTAACAAACTTTAACCTTAGTTATTATTGAGCAGTTCTGAAACACTCTTTCTTTAGAAAAGGCAAGTGAACATTCGGGGCGCTGAGAGGCCTGTAGCGGAAAAATGAATATGTTCAAATAAAAACTACACAGAATCAATCTGTGAAACTTCTTACTGTTCTGTGCATTCAACTAACAGAGTTGAACGGTAGTTTTTATTGAGCAGTTCTGAAACTCTCTTTCTGTACAAAATGCAAGTGAACATTCATGGCGCTAAGAGGCCTATAGTGGACAAGGGAATATCTTCAAACAAAAACTACAAAGAAACAATCTGAGAAACTTCTTTCTGTTCTGTGCATTCAACTAACAGAGTTGAACCTTAATTTTGATTGAGCAGTTCTGAAACACTCTTTCTGCAGAAAACACAAGTGGACATTCAGGGGGCTAAGAGGCCTATAGTGGAGAAGGAATAAGTTCAAATAAAAACTACACAGAAGATATCTGTGAAACTACTCTCTGTTCTGTGCATTCAACTAACAGAGTTGAACCTTAATTTTGATTGAGTAGTTCTGAAACACTCTTTCTGTAGAAAATGGAAGTGGACATTCATGGCGCTAAGAGGCCCAGAGTAGAAAAAGAATATCTTCAAACAAAACAACAAGCATCTGTGATTTTTTTTTTATTCACTAACAGAGTGACTTACTTTTTTGGTTGAAACCCTTCTTAGAATCAAGTGGCTTGGGGCTAAAGATGGAAAAATAATATTCAAATAAAAACTACAACAGAAGCTTTTGTGAAACTTCTTTCTGTTCTTTGCATTCAACTAACAGAGTTTAACCTTACTTTTGATTGAGCAGTTCTGAAACACTCTTTCTGTAGAAAATGCAATTGGACATGCAGGGCGCTAAGAGGCATATTGTGGAAAAGGAATATTTACAAATAAAAAGTGCACAGAAGAAATCTGTGAAACTTCTTACTGTTCTGTGCATTCAACTAACAGAGTTGAACCTCAGTTTTGATTGAGCAGTTCTGAAACACACTTCTGTAGAAAATACAAGTGGACAATCAGGCGCTAAGAGGACTCTAGTGGAAAAAGGGAAAAAGTTCACATAAAAACTACACAGAAGCTATCTGTGAAACTTCTCTCTGTTCTGTGCATTCAACTAACGGAATTGAACCTTACTTTTGATTGAGAAGTTCTGAAACACTCTTTCTGTAGAAAATGCAAGTGGACCTTCGGAGCGCTAAGAGGCCTATAGCTGAAAAAGTAATACCTTCAAATACAAACTACACAGAAGCATTCTGTGAAACTTCTTTCTGTTCTTTGCATTCGTCTAACACAGTTGAACCTTACTTTGGAGCACTTCTGAAACACACTTTCTATAGAAAATGCAATTGGACATTCAGGGCGCTAAGAGGCCTATAGTGGAAAAAGAATATTTCAAATAAAAACTCACAGAAGCAATCTGTGAAACTTCTTCTGTTCTGTGCATTCAACTAACAGAGTTGAACCTTTTGATTGAGCAGTTCTGAAACACCTTTCTGTAGAAAATGCAAGTGGACATTCAGGGCGCTAAGAGGCCTATAGTGGAAAAAGGAATATTTCAAATAAAAACTACACAGAAGCAATCTGTGAAACTTCTTACTGTTCTGTGCATTCAACTAACAGAGTTGAACCTTAGTTATTATTGAGCAGTTCTGAAACACTCTTTCTGTAGAAAATGCAAGTGGACATTCAGGGCGCTAAGAGGCCTATAGCGGAAAAAGGAATATCTTCAAATAAAAAACACAAGAAAATCTGTGAAACTTCTTACTGTTCTGTGCATTCAACTAACAGAGTTGAACCTTATTTATATTGAGCAGTTCTGAAACACTCTTTCTGTAGAAAATGCAAGGACATTCAGGGCGCTAAGAGGCCTATAGTGGAAAAGGAATATGTTCAAAAAAAACTACAAAGAAGCTATCTGTGAAACTTCTTACTGTTCTGTGCATTAAACTAACAGAGTTGAACCTTATTTTTTATTGAGCAGTTCTGAAACACTCTTTCTGTAGAAAATGCAAGTGGATTCAGGGCGCTAAGAGGCCTATAGTGGAAAAAGGAATACCTTCAAATAAAAACTACACAGAAGCAATCTGTGAAACTTCTTACTGTTCTCTTCTTAACAACAGAGTTGAACCTTATTTTGATTGAGCAGTTCTGAAACACTCTTTCTGTAGAAAATGCAAGTGGACATTCATGGCGCTAAGAGGCCTATAGGAAAAAGGAATATCTTCAAATAAAAACTACAAGAAGCAATCTGTGAAACTTCTTTCTGTTCTGTGCATTCAACTAACAGAGTTGAACCTTAGTTTTGATTTGAGCAGTTCTGAAACACTCTTTCTGTAGAAAATACAAGTGGACATTCAGGCGCTAAGAGGCCTATAGTGGAAAAAGGAATAGTTCAAATAAAAACTACACAGAAAATCTGTGAAACTTCTTCTCTGTTCTGTGCATTCAACTAACAGAGTTGAACCTTATTTTGATTGAGCAGTTCTGAAACACTCTTTCTGTAGAAAATGCAAGTGGACATTCAGCGCTAAGAGGCCTATAGGGAAAAAGGAATACTTCAATAAAAACTACACAGAAGCATCTGTGAAACTTCTTTCTGTTCTGTGCATTCAACTAACAGAGTTGAACCTTACTTTTGATTGAGCAGTTCTGAAACACCTTTCTGTAGAAAATACAAGTGGACATTCAGGGCGCTAAGAGGCCTATAGTGGAAAAAGAATATTTTCAAATAAAAACTACACAGAAGCAATCGTGAAACTTCTTACGTTCTGTGCATTCAACTAACAGAGTTGAACCTTATTTTGATTGAGCAGTTCTGAAACACTCTTTCTGTAGAAAATGCAAGTGGACATTCAGGGCGCTAGAGAGGCCTATAGTGGAAAAGGAATATCTTCAAACAAAACACACAGAAGCAATCTGTGAAACTTCTTACTGTTCTGTGCATTCAACTAACAGAGTTGAACCTTATTTTGATTGAGCAGTTCTGAAACACTCTTTCTGTAGAAAATGCAAGTGGACATTCAGGGCGCTAAGAGGCCTATAGGAAAAAGGAATAGTTCAAATAAAAACTACAGAGAAGCAATCTGTGAAACTCTTCTGTTCTGTGCATTCAACTAACAGAGTTGAACCTTAGTTTTATTGAGCAGTTCTGAAACACTCTTTCTGTAGAAAATGCAAGTGGACATTCAGCGCTAAGAGGCCTATAGTGAAAAAAGGAATATGTTCAAATAAAAACTACACAGAAGCTATCTTGAAACTTCTTCTGTTCTGTGCATTCAACTAACAGAGTTAACCTTACTTTTGATTGAGCAGTTCTGAAACACTCTTTCTGTAGAAAATGCAAGTGGACATTCAGGGCGCTAAGAGCCTATAGTGGAAAAAGGAATACCTTTCAAATAAAAACTACACAGAAGCAATCTGTGAAACT
>NW_022097338.1:0-2578 GCF_006542625.1 Nomascus leucogenys
GCAAGCGGACATTCGAGAGCTATGGGCCTATAGTGAAAAAGGAAGTATCTTCCAATAAAAACTACACAGAAGCATTCTGTGAAAATTCTTTCTGTTCTGTGCATTCAACTAACAGAGTTGAAGCTTACCTTTGATTGAGCAGTTCTGAAACACTCTTTCTGTAGAAACTGCAAGCGGACATTCGAGAGCTAGGGGCCTATAGTGGAAAAAGGAATATCTCAAATAAAAACTACACAGAAGCATTCTGTGAAACTTCTTTCTTTCTGTGCATTCAACTAACAGAGTTGAAGCTTACTTTTGATTGAGCAGTTCTGAAACACTCTTTCTGTAGAAACTGCAAGTGGACATTCGGAGCTAGGGCCTATAGTGGAAAAAGGAATATCTTCCAAAAAAACTACACAGAAGCATTCTGTGAAACTTCTTTCTGTTCTGTGCATTCAACTAACAGAGTTGAAGCTTACTTTTGATTGAGCAGTTCTGAAACACTCTTTCTGTAGAAACTGCAAGGACATTCGAGAGCTAGGGGCCTATAGTGGAAAAAGGAACTTCAAATAAAAACTACACAGAAGCATTCTGTGAAACTTCTTTCTGTTCTGTGCATTCAACTAACAGAGTTGAAGCTTACTTTTGATTGAGCAGTTCTGAAACACTCTTTCTGTAGAAACTGCAAGCGGACATTCGGAGCTAGGGGCCTATAGTGGAAAAAGGATATTTCAATAAAAACTACACAGAAGCATTCTGTGAAACTTCTTTCTGTTCTGTGCATTCAACTAACAGAGTTGAAGCTTACTTTTGATTGAGCAGTTCTGAAACACTCTTTCTGTAGAAACTGCAAGTGGACATTCGGAGGCTAGGGGCCTATAGTGGAAAAAGGATATATTCAAATAAAAACTACACAGAAGCATTCTGTGAAACTTCTCTGTTCTGTGCATTCAACTAACAGAGTTGAAGCTTACTTTTGATTGAGCAGTTCTGAAACACTCTTTCTGTAGAAACTGCAAGCGGACATTCAGGAGAGATATGGGCCAATAGGAAAAAGGATATCTTCCAAATAAAAACTACACAGAAGCATTCTGTGAAACTTCTTCTGTTCTGTGCATTCAACTAACAGAGTTGAAGCTTACTTTTGATTGAGCATTCTGAAACACTCTTTCTGTAGAAACTGCAAGGGACATTCGGAGAGCTAAGGGGCTAGTGGAAAAAGGATATCTTCAAATAAAAACTACACAGAAGCATTCTGTGAAACTTCTTCTGTTCTGTGCATTCAACTAACAGAGTTGAAGCTTACTTTTGATTGAGCAGTTCTGAAACACTCTTTCTGTAGAAACTGCAAGCGGACATTCGGAGAGCTATGGGCCTATAGTGGAAAAAGGAAGTATCTTCCAAATAAAAACTACACAGAAGCATTCTGTGAAACTTTCTGTTCTGTGCATTCAACTAACAGAGTTGAAGCTTACTTTTGATTGAGCAGTTCTGAAACACTCTTTCTGTAGAAACTGCAAGGGATATTCGAGCGCTAGGGCCTATAGTGGAAAAAGGAATATTCAAATAAAAACTACACAGAAGCATTCTGTGAAACTTCCTGTTCTGTGTCAAACTAAAGATGAAGCACTTGATTGAGCAGTTCTGAACACTCTTTCTGTAGAAACTGCAAGTGACATTCGGAGATCCTAAGGGGCCTATAGTGGAAAAAGGAATATCTCAATAAAAACTACACAGAAGCATTCTGTGAAACTTCTTTCTGTTCTGTGCATTCAACTAACAGAGTTGAAGCTTACTTTTGATTGAGCAGTTCTGAAACACTCTTTCTGTAGAAACTGCAAGCGGACATTCGGAGAGCTATGGGGCCTATAGTGGAAAAAGGAATATCTTCAAATAAAAACTACACAGAAGCATTCTGTGAAACTTCTTTCTGTTCTGTGCATTCAACTACAGAGTTGAAGCTTACTTTTGAGCAGTTCTGAAACACTCTTTCTGTAGAAACTGCAAGCGGGACATTTCGGAGAGCTATGGGCAGTATTGGAAAAAGGATATCTTCCAATAAAACTACCCAGAAGCATTCTGTGAAACTTCTTTCTTTCTGTGCATTCAACTAACAGAGTTGAAGCTTACTTTTGATTGAGCAGTTCTGAAACACTCTTTCTGTAGAACTGCAAGCGGACATTCGAGCTATGGGGCCTGTAGTGGAAAAAGGAATATCTTCAAATAAAAACTACACAGAAGAATGCAAACTTTTTCTGTTCTGTGCATTCAACTAACAGAGTTGAAGCTTACTTTGATTGAGCAGTTCTGAAACACTCTTTCTGTAGAAACTGCAAGGACATTCGAGATCCTAACGGCCTATAGTGGAAAAAGGAATATCTTCCAATAAAAACTACACAGAAGCATTCTGTGAAACTTCTTTCTGTTCTGTGCATTCAACTAACAGAGTTGAAGCTTACTTTTGATTGAGCAGTTCTGAAACACTCTTTCTGTAGAAACTGCAAGTGGACATTAGAGCGGGGCCTATAGTGGAAAAAGGAATTCTCCATAATAAAAACTACACAGAAGCATTCTGTGAAACTTCTTTCTGTTCTGT